>NC_136955.1:43345360-43495054 GCF_032717465.1 Coenobita brevimanus
TTCTGTAATGCCATATGGTATGAAGAATGCACCAGCCACATTTCAGAAGCTCATGAATGTTGTAACAGAGGGTTTGGTAGGGTGTGTTGTTTATATTGATGATGTATTAATCTTCAGTGACAACTGAAAGGATCACCTATGCCATGTCAGTAAATTTCTTGAGTGTTTGGTTCAGGCTAATCTTGTAGCTAATTTATCAAAGTGTGAGTTTGGTCAAGCTAAAGTTCAGTACCTTGGGTACGTAATTGGTGATGGACACGTTGCACCACCAGGAGCTAAGGTTCAGGTTATAAGTGATCTTCCCAGACCTAAAAGTAGGAAAGAGCTACAAAGATTTTTGGGAATGGTAGGTTATTACAGGAGATTTGTTCTTAACTTTTCAATTCTTGTATCACCACTTACAGACCTACTGAAAAAGGGAGTTAAATTTGTCTGGACCGATAACTGTGAATCCTCTTTCAACAAACTTAAAGCTATCCTCTTAAGTCAGCCAGTGCTCGCTACTCCAAATTTTGCTAAGCCTTTTAAGATGGCTGTTGACGCAAGTGATACAGGAGCTGGGGCTGTTTTGCTGCAAGAGGATGATCAGGGTATTGAACACCCTATATCTTATTACAATAAGAAGTTCACTCCACCTCAAAAGAACTACTCAACTATTGAGAAAGAGCTTTTGGCCTTGATTTTGGGTTTACAGCATTTTTCATTTTATTTGTGTCTGGTTTTGACCCCATAGTCATTTATACCGATCATAACCCACTGAAGTTCCTTAGTAAGTTTAAAGATAAAAATCAGAGATTGACAAGATGGAGTCTACTAATTCAGGAGTATTCATTAGACATACAACATATACAACATGTCAAGGGGAAAGAAAATGTTATTGCAGATTGCTTATCTAGACTTTAACAGATTGTTTTAGAGTAATAAGAAATTTCCTTTGTAAATTTCTTTTTCTTTGTGGGGAGGTGTTACATAGCCTATGATTTCATCATCCTTTGTATAATTCTAACGTACAGTATGCTGCATGTTTGATCACGATTCGCCTCGTGGCTTCGATAGTGACCAAGCTTCCGTGTTCTACCTCACTCCCCCCTTCTCCTCCCTTATAGTAGAGTAAGTCGTTCTTTCTGTTGTTCAGAGCAGGAGTGTCAACTCTTTGTCCCCTATGGCTTCATTTGCGTGTCCTTCTTACAAGTTGTATCAAGCTCTGCCGGCCCCTATATAATGAGCTCAGTCTCTGCATTAATTGCCACTTAGATCTACTCCTCATTTTGTTCACATCTCTGTCCTCCTCTGTACAGTTGTTATTATTTTTGTGAGTGCTCAGGAAGTCTCCAACCATCTGGCTGCTGTGTAATTTGAGTATAAGTGTTCTTGCATTTTTTTCAGGAGAAAGAAATCGATCAGTGCTCAGCCAATGAAGAAAAAATATCAGTAATGACTATACTCAATGTCCTTTTATTAAAGGAAATGTGCTGGCTTTGCCTTATTGCAAATTATTTACACCACTCACATCAATAAAAAAAAAGAAAATTATATACTCGTAAATTCTGTATTCAGGCATGGGAATGCCTAAAAAATACCCATAATTAAGACTAGCCCTAAGACTTATGAAGTCGATGTTAAATACTTTCCCTGTAAAGTGTGCAATGGTATTTATACAGGTCAACTAGGTAAAAAAATGAATGAAGGATTAAGGCAACACAAGCAGTCTGTAATTTCGGCACAGACTTCAAATATCACTTTTATCACCAACAGAGAAAATATAATTATATTAATTTTGTTGAAGCGAAGGTCATTTACCGACCTGGTTCTACTAACGAAAAACTTCTTGTTGAAGCCGGCTTTATATGCGCCGATAAAAGACCGAGCGACCATAGTGAAAGAGTTCTGGGCAAATGTGGAAACATGTGTCGATAAGTATAATAGGAGTGAGAGTGTTTTTGATGGGATATATGTCTGGAAAAGTAAGGAATGTGAACGTGGATGGAGTAGCTGGTTGAGTGGGGTCCCTGCAGAAGTGGATGAGAATGGCAGTGCAGGGTGGATGATAATGGTAATGCAATAGTGGACTTTCGTGCGGGGAGGGGATTGGTGATAGCCAATACCCTCTTTAGGCACAAAATGATCCACAGGTATACATGGGGAGTAATGAGAAGAATGGGTGGTGAGCTGAATGAATGGGAGGCAATAACTGATTATGTGTGTACGCATGAGAGAATATGTGCTGGATGCGAGACCATACAGAGGTTAGGGATATGCACCCTCTGACCACAACATGTTGGTGACAGACAAGGTACAAATAAGGCGGATAACCAGGAGAAGAGAAGGTCACGAGAAAGCAGTTCTTACAAAGAGGGGAAAAAGGTTGCAGAAAGATGAAAAAAAAAAAAAAATACAACAAAGAAGTGGACTAGCGATAGGGTAAATACAATTTGGATCAGGTAGGGTAGGTGGAAGGTGTGTGCAAAGTATTCATAGAAGAAATCTGTGCAGCATACAAGGAGGTGTGCTGGGTGAAAACAAGATGAGAGGGAGTGCAAGGAACAGCATGGTGAGCGGAAGAGGTGAGACAAACTGTGGCGCAAAAGATGAGAACATACAAGTATAGTGAGTGGATGGGAAGCAAAGGCATGGAGGAAGTTAAGAGACGCAAAAGAGAGCTTTATGTAGAGAAGAGAGGGGTGAAAAGGTTAGTAAGAGAAAGAGGAGAGGGGATGAGGAGTTTTGAAGGATTATGAGTGCAATGTGGAAGGAATGTAAGAAAATGTTCTGGAAGGAGTTAGAGAGGGTGACAAAGAGGGTGATAAGAGAGTGAAAGAAAAGAATTTGGCAGATTGGTAGTGAAGGGAGAAAAAGTGTACAGAAGGAGAGAACACTTTAAGAATTGTTAAACAAAGAGAATGGGGGAATGGCTGGAACAAAAATGGAGACGAGAAAGGAGGAAGAGATCAGTAGGGGGGAAGTATTAAAAGCAATGAAGATAATAAATATGGGAATAGCCTCAGGAATTAATGAGGTTTGTTGTGAAATGCTGAAACACAGAGGAGAAATAGTAGTAAGTGAATATAATAGCTGTTCAGATTGGTCTGGGTGGAAGGTAGAGTACGGAAGGGTAGTAAGTCGGGTATAATATTATTCCCCTGTACAATGGAAAAAATAAATAAATAAATAAATAAGGGTGAGGTAATCATACAGGCATTTGCTTACTTAGCATAATAGGAAAATTATGTTGTAGGATACTTATTGGCATAAGCTAGAAAATTAACAGGGGTTTTAAGTGGTGAAGAACATAGAGATTTTAGGAAACTAATAAAGCTGTGTAGATCAGATATTTATCCTAAGGTGTTTAGTGGAAAAGTTTCTAGTGAAAAGAAAGCGGTTGTATGCGCCCGTCATGGATTTGGAGAAGGCATATTACAGAATGGGTAGACAAGGAGTATAGAAAATATTAAAATTATATGAATTAAAATGGATGCTGTTGAATGCCGTGGTGAGCACGTATGAGGTCGCTAGGGCTGCAGTAAATGTATATGGTGATCTTAGTGAATATTTCTCTCTAAATACTGGAATGAAACAAGAATGTGTCATGTCTCAGTAACTGATCAGTTGGCATTATAAAAGAGATACGGGGTAGTGAGGTGCATATTTAACTTTACCTTTACCTTTACCGAAGTGCCGGTCATGTGACGTTAGCAGCCATGGAGTGCCATGATCCTCTATCCTCAGCTATCCTGATTAACTCCACATTGCTGATTCTGTCTTGTAAATCGCTTCTTATAGCCTACAATCTATATACTTTAATCGTTGTCTTCCTCTTGCTCTTCTTCCCTCTATTCTTCCAAGTAAACAGTAATTTTCAAGCTCTTTTACTCTTATAACATGACCAAAAAATTACATCTGTCTTACCCTTATAGTCTTCATTTCTCTTTCCACTCCTGCCCTTCTCAGAACTTCTTCATTTGTTACTTTTTCTATCCATGATATTCGCATCATTCTTCTCAGCTGCTTGCAATCTCTCTGTCATTTTCTTCTTTACTGTCCACGTTTCGCACCCGTATAATAACGTTGACCAGACAAAACATTTCAACACTCTTATTCGTGTCCTCATATCCATAGTTATGTTAGTTAAAAATTTTCCCATTCATCCGAAAGTTCCTTTAGCTATACCAATTCTACTTATGATTTCCTCTCACTTCCACCGTCATCTGATATAACATCACTGTACTTCCAGCGATCTTTCTATCAACATTCGCAATACAAATATAACATTTCTAGTGCCTTTGCTCCTTCGAAATCCATACCGCTCCTTTGCCACATAGCTATTTATGTTTCGTCTTATTCTTTCCCCTATCACTCTTAACAATACTTTCCCCAACTGACACATCACACTTATAGTTCTATGCTTATCACATTCCAGTGTGCCATTTTTCTGTGGTATGACCACAAAAACTCTTTCTCTCATTGGTTCTGGAATGTATCCAGCATCATATATTCTGTGTGCCAAAGTGGTTATTTTTTCAACTTCAAATTCTCCGGTTGCCTCCATCATCTCAACCACCATTCCATCCTGTCCTTCTGCTTTATTCTTACCCATATTTCTGAATTTCCTCTTTTATAATGACTGGTCCTCTCATTTCACCGTCATTCCCAGGCTTGACTTCTCTCTCATCATCTAAAAGCTCATGAATATATTCCTCCCATCTCTTTAATACTTCTTGTTTATCCATTAAAATATTTCCATTCTTATCTTTTGTGAAGACGAAGGGGAGCTGCAAGGCTTGGTGGATGAGTTTGAGAGAGTGTGTAAGAAACGGAACCTAAAGGTGAATGTAGGGAAGAGTAAAGTGATGGTCTTTGAGAGAGGTGAAGTTAGTGAATGTACAGCGAGGTTAGATGGTGAGGAATTGGAAAATGTGAGTACGTTTAAGTATTTGGGTAGTGTCATGAGTAAGGATGGAGGTTTGGAGGGTGAAGTGCTTGAAAGGGTACAGCAGGGAAGAAAGGTTGCTGGTTCCTTGAAAGCAGTGATAAGAAACAGGGAAGTGAGCATGGAAGTGAAAAAGTTACTACATGACAGTGTTGTGATACCAACTCTAACATACGGAAGTGAAGCTTGGACATTGTTGGAAGGACACAAGTCAAGAGTGAGAGCAGTGGAAATGAGTTATTTAAGAGGAGCCTGTGGAGTCACGTGGAGAGACAGGCTGACGAATGAGTATATAATGGAGCGTTGTGGTGTGGATGTGGATGTGATAGTAAGCGTTATGAGGAACACACTGAGGTGGTTTGGCCATGTGGAGAGGATGGAGGGTGAAAGACTGACGAAGAGAGTGTATGTGAGTGAGGTGGAGGGGGGAAGAGGGAGGGGGAGGCCGAGGATGAGATGGAGGGATGGGGTGGAGAGGTATATGAGAGAGGGGGGTGTGAGTTGGGAGCAGGGCAGTGAAATGGCGGGGGACAGGGCGACTTGGAGGCGATTTGTTTGTGGCCACCCCAAACGGGATTGAGGCGTCTGGCAATAGATAGATAGATAGATCTTTTGTTACTGAACTTCTAGCATTTCTTTTTCTTCCGCTTATCTCATCAATAATTCTATACATCTTCCTGGTGTTAGTTCTCTGTAATATTTCCCCTTGTTGGCATTTTTCAATCAACCATTCTTCTTTCTTCTCTATGCGTTTTCTTTTTATTTCAACATCCAGTTCTTTATATCTACTTTCATTATGTTTTTCTCCTCTTCTTTCCTCTATCATTGCTAAAATGTCATCAGTAAGCCAATGTTGTCTTCTTTCCTGTTCCTTTTCTGGTACGGTTTCCTCCACTGCCTTCAAAATAGCCGTCTGCAAGTGCTTCCACTCATGTTCAATCCCACCTTCAGTCAGCTCTTCTTCGCTTAGTATATCATACCTACTTCTCAGCTCGAGTTGAAACTCATTTCTTCCCTCCTCCATTCCAAGATAATTCCACTCTCTTCTTTTGCGCCTCATTTTTCTTCCGACTTTCTTAAGTTTAACTTTAAAGGTTGCTACCACAGGAAGATGATCTCATCCAATACCACAATCTGCTCCAGGGTAGGTCTTAGGATTTGTAATTGAATTCCTGAACCTTTTAATTACTGTAATATAGTCTATCTGGTTTTTGTAGGTGTTGCCAGGGCTTCTCCACGTCCAAAGGTTTCTAGGATGATGTCTGAATCATGTATTCATTATCACCAAGTTCTGCAAATTGGTGTGACCCTAAATGAGAGAAAGCAGCGTTTGGAAACGTCCTGTTCTGTTGTTTGCAGATGATACTGTAATGTTAAGTGAAGACGAAAAGGAACTGCTGTACTTGGTTGAGTTTGGGAGATTTTGTAAGAAGGATAATTTAAAGGTGAATGTAGGGAAGAATAAAGTTGTGATCTTCGAGAGAAATGAAGTCACTGAATGCAAATTGATGCTGAATATTGAGGAGATGTAACTGTGAGTGCATTTAAGTTCTTGTGTAGTATGAAGAGTAAGGATAGAAGTTTAGAGGATGAAATGCATGGAAGGGTACAGCTAGAAAGAATGGATTCTGGTTTATTGAAAGCAGTTATAAGAAATAGGGAAGTTAGCATGAAAGTAAAAAAGTCACTGAATGATAATATTGTGATCTCCCCTATAACATGTGGAAGCGAAGCTTAAGTCTTGGTGGAAGGACACAAGTCAAGAGCTGGAGCAGTGGAAGTGAGTTATCTGAGGCTTGTGGAGTTACATAGAGAGACAGACTGACGAATGAGAAAGTGAAGGAGCATTGTAGTGTTGATGTGGATGTGACAGACAGCGTTTCGAGAAATACTTCAAAAAATTTAGAAAGCTGCATATATATACATACTAAAATTATACATACAAGTAAATAATCTAATGGTTTTAATATAACACAGTTTACAAATAAGCAAATACACAGCAATATGAATATTATCTTGCAAAGATACATTCCATTTCTGATAAAATGATTACGATTCATTCATTATTAAGATCCCTTTTTGCCCATCCTTACCTTTTACTATCATCTCTCTCTCTTTCTCTCTCTCTCTCTCTCTCTCTCTCTCTCTCTCTCTCTCTCTCTCTGAAACGAATATCATTGCTGTAGATTAGCCTCAAGCAATACACCAAATTTAGACAATAAATTTATGATTAATATGAAAAAAAATACATGTTAAAATAAACGTTAGTGGCGTACAGGCGACTATTGACCTGTGCTAAGTCTCCCACATCGGAACAGAAGGCATACCACACAATATACCTTGGGGGAAATATCATTATGTGTTTCTCTATTTATACTTAATTTTAGTCTTTTTTACAACACGAGGACATGAAGTTATACCATCGCTGATTTTTATATCTCTTAGTTTTAGGTTTAATATTTTATCTATTTTGTTTATCTGTCTATCTATCTATAGCCAGACGCCTCAATCTGGTAAGTGGTGAACAGAAAGAAATCGTCACCATGTCGCCCTGTCCCCTGCCATTTCGCTGCCCGCCCCCAAACTTACACTCCTTCTTTCATATACCTCTCCACTCCATCCCTCCATCTCATCTTTAGTCTCTCCCTTTCTCTCCTCCCCTCAACCTCACACACACACACCCTTCTCGTTAGTCTCTCACTCTTCATGCTCTCCATGAGACCAAATCGCCTCAGCGTAATACCATCCCAGAGAAACAACGCAACAGAGCCCCTTGCATTTCAGATAAATAGCTAAAATGTAAAAGTGGTGGAGAATTTTACCTATCTTGAAAGTGTGTCCACAGATAAACATTACAGTGATGCGGAAGTCCTTGCACGAATCAACCCTGCGTCAGCTTCTTTTGAGTGTCTCAGATCCATTCTTTAAAAAGGGCTAACTTGAGAACAGAGACGAACATAGGCGGGCAGTACCGAGGTACAAAAGTACCGAGTAACATTACCGAGTACCGGCGGCAGTAGTGACACTACTTTTTTCATGTACCGAAATTGGTACCGACTGTACATTTTAAAGCATATTTTGTCGGTACTCGGTACCTGTACACTTTATCTATATTCACGCATCGTGTGGTAAAAAAAAAAAAATGTTAGGAGAAGGCCTACATGGGAGTGATGCTGCCGACCCTGGCCATGTGCCTCAAGAAATTAAAAGAGGTGAAGGCAAGCGCCGATCTGACGGTGTCCTAGCCTCTGGTGAACGCAGTTGGCGGGTGTGGAAAGCAGGTTCGGTCATCGTTTCCAGGACATTAACTGCCTGCTTGCTGCTGCCTTTCATCCCCAGTTCAAGCTATCGTGGTTGGCATAGTTACCTGAGTCTGCCTCCTACGACATAGAGAAAATGAGGAGGAGGGTGGAGAAGATGGTGACACTGCTGGAAAGCAAGCAAGAGGACGCGTAGAGCAGCACCACTGACGATAATGACGAGTAGGATGTCAAGGAAGAGTTTTTCGAACCCTTCTATGTAAAAGGGAGGAAGAAAAGGGAGACTTGGATAAGGTAGTGAAGGAATTTTGGAGAAACCTCAGAAACATAAAATCAACAAGGACTGCTTTCCTTGCAATGTTTTCAGAGACTTATATGTAACTTATAACACGCCAGTACCATCCAGTGCTGCTGTGGAACATCTGTTTTCACTGGAGGAAGGGCGTGCTTAAACCAAAACTGGCGGGACTCAGTGATTATCATTTTGAAGAGCTCATTTTCCTCGAGGGCAACACTGGAAAAGAAAACTGAAGTGCACTGTGTAATTATTAGTCAGATTATTGGGCATGTAATGACACGATGTAGTTATAAAATTTTGATAAACATTATACTAGGTGTATATTAGAATGTGAATTACAGTGGCAGGATAAAGTTTAGCGATCTATGTATTGAAAGTAAAGGACTGAACGGTCGCAAAACCTTAGGCTTTAGTCACCCCATAGTTACTGTGACGGTGAGAATTGACTGACAACATCTTTCATCTCTCCTTAGGTCCGGCTTTGCTGACAAGACTGGTCTCTGGGTCCTCAGTGTGGTAACAAAAAAAAATCAATACTGAGCAAGTTTACATGATTCATATTCGTGTACCGAGTACCGAGTCGGTACTTGGTACTTTTTTTTTTACCGGTACCGGCAGTGACACTACAATTTTAGGCAAGCACCGGTACCGCTTCCGACGGTACTCTTTATGTACCGGGTGCCCACCTCTGGAGACAAAGGTATAAGTATATACGGTTGTATGTCTCTCCACCCTCTCATACGGTGCTAAATCCTGGACTACTTACCAGCGTCTTGTCAAAGAGCATGAGTCTTTTCACATCGATCCTTACATCGCATCCTAAGACTCACATGGAAGGATAAAGTCTCTCACTCACAATTCTCCAGCAGGCAAAGTCAACCAATCTAGAAACCATGCTAGCTAAAAAAACAGCTTAGATGGGTCGGACACGTTTTCTACATGCCTGAGCACCGCCTTCCCGGCCAGGTTCTGTATGGCTAACCCCCAGCACGACGTTGCAACCAAGGGAGACAGAAGAAGAGATATAAATATCATAAAGACAACTCTGAAGAAATGCAACATCATGCCAAAAAATCTTGAAACAAATACCTCTGACAGAATACAGTGGGGAGCCCTCAACAGCAAAGGACCCATTCATTTACAAGAAGCTTGGAACCTAGTCAAAGAAGAGTACTGACAGCTGAGGCACAATCAATACAGAGTTCTCCCAACAAACCCAGACTTGACATGCCAACTGTGTGGCAACGTTTGTGGATTAAGAATTGGTCTGCACAGTCACACACGCTGGCTCCAAAGACTAAGAAACACACCATCTTAATGAGTAGAACAGCTGTCGTCTTCTGTACTAGAAGGGCAGCGTCAGGTTAAAAAAGTTGTGTGTGTGTGTGTGTGTGTGTGTGTGTGTGTGTGTGTGTGTGCGCGTGCGCACACTTCATCAGACAGCAGGAAGATATATGTTCTTTGTTGCCAACCACTAAGAATTCCTGGTGCAGTCCTTGAATCTGAAGGGCACCTAAGGGTTGCTTGGTGTATCCTTAGAGAAGGCAGGTACTAGAAAGTCCTTCTTTATCTGCGGCTTCAAAATCTGTGGTCAAAGCTGAATATAACCATTTGCAAATAATACAGCACAGAAATAACTTCCCTTGACTGATGGTGTTTTAATGTTCCTCAACGCCTTCCGCAATGAAAAGCATATTTCACCATAATATCGCTTCCGACAATACATCGTTATTATCAATGTTGGAGATAACTCTTAGTGCAGAAGTTACATAACCCTTCATTGTCCCCTTCAGTACGGTGACAGTCTTTTTTCTACATTATTCTTGGTACTTCTAGACGATTTATTCATATCAGAAACAACCCTTCTAATTGAAAGCGTTATGTACAGTACGTTCAAATCAGGTTTCCCCAATTTCTATAGAATTTTGCTGTTGCAGACCTAATAATTTTTTTTTTCTGGATTATTATTTTCCTGCCAGGAGTAGCCAACAGGATAGACTGGTAAGGATGCTGGATACTTAATAGGTATGTCCACAAGAAATACTTCCCTCTGGACATTAAGATCAAGAGACAGGTGTTCATAGTGAATGGGTTGTACAGTGGGTTACAGTGCCTCCAGTGAAGTTCCAGCCTCAGCTAGTATTCGTTGGCACTGTAAGGGACTGGAGGGTGCACTTCTTTTGCACAGTACGGCTTTATGTCACCTTTGAAAATGTAAGTCAGAAATGTCAATATAATTTACACCGTATGCCTCATAATCAATTTTACGAATAATTTATCAAATAAAGTATGAGAGAGCAATGTACTGTATGAGTACAGCTTTTCAAACTGCTACCATATATCATGTATATTAACGTGGCTTTAGTGTCAACACACACACACACACACACACACACACACACACACACACACACACATTCACAGAAAAGACAGCTATATGGATGTGATGTTTCGGTGAAAGCTACTTATGTTCATATTAATGACAGAGTCCTACAATAAAGAACTTTCAGTAATCATGTGCATCTCACGACCGACTGCCCAATTTATCCCGCCAAACAGCCATGTCCTGCCAAGTGGCCACGTCTCATTCTACGTCACTCGACCCGCCCCAGCATCTCCCAAGGACCAACAGCTGTCTTGTTTACCGGACGGAACAACTGACCTGCCTCACTGGAGTGGAAGAAGTCATGCTGGGTCTGGCAGAGAAGCCGAATTTGAAAGTTTGTGTGCTGAACTTTACTATATTGAGGTTGGTTGTTAAATCCTTGAATCATGTAACGTCCTTTTAGTAATTTATTGTTGTTATAATGTGGTAGGTGGAGGCGCTCACCATCCACTCACTCGATGTAGTGCTGCTGTCGGGTATCTGCCCTTTCCTCTCCTCCATCCTTCTTTCCGTCCATCTTCTTCTGTCTTTTTTTCCTTCATTCTTTCCTTGTCCTTCTGCCTACGGGTGACTTTACACTCCCTCTTCTGTCTTTCTTTCCTTCATTCCTTCCTCTTCCTTCTGCCTGTGGGTGACTCTATACTGAGTGACAAGCCAAATGGTTTCCTGTGCACCAGGAAACCATTTAATACGCTGGGTGGTAACCATTTAACCAAATTTTGGCGCCTGGTGGTTTCGTGGATAATTAATGTGCTCCAATTGGATTGAGTCGGTGAAGGTTCATATCAAAGGGGTGGTTGGGGTTGATTGCTCATGTAATGCCACTCAGGGATGAGTGAGGCTGGTCACTCTCATCTTAAATGTCGGGACCAACTGCCTAGCCCCGGGCTCCTACGCTCCTCATGGGGCAACGTAGGATTGGATGATGAATGGATGGATGGATGTTGTTATATCGACGAGTTTATTCAATTGAGGATTGTTTTTTTTTTTTTTTTAGGGAAATATGAAGACCATATTTGACCTCTACTGTTCCAAAAATTTATGGAGCTAATTAAAAGCGCCGAAATAATACATGCTGATAAAAAAGAAAAAAAAAAAAACTTTTCGTAGTCAAAGGATTAATGTGACATGGATCCTGGGTGAGACTCTGCTGCAGATGGATTCTTTGGGTGACAGTAATGACTGAAACCTTAGACATCTCAAGAAAGTTCTGTTCCGTCTAATAATACAGCCTTACGGACTAAATGGAGTAAACTAACACTTGTAAGGTTATGGAAATTTAGGATAATTTTGGATTGCAAGTGTGTTGGAGAATGACTGAGTGGATTGTACCTAATATCAATGATCAGTGTAAATATACTCACTATACATACTGCAATGCAGAAAATAAATCACAACATAAACACCGCATATAATAATAAACAGACATTTCAATGGCCATACTCTCCTCAACTGACGAGGTTCCCTGGCATCTCTTCCTGGGTAAGTTCATCGTCCCTAAGGTAAGATAACTCTAGTTCACTGTCAAAATGAGATGTATGAAACAGCAAATAACACAATAATTTAGGTGCTATAAGCAAAATAATTAGCTTTGTAACGTGGTGTTAGAAACTAAGCCCTCGAGGTTTCGACCCTTAGAGACACCAGCCCCGCACAACACCACCAGTACCAGAGCACACACCCTCTGTCGGTATAGAGTTAACAATATAAGCAGGTCCCTTGTTGCATTAAACTGGCGGAAAATAAATGAACTGGAGGATGAGTACAAAAACATAATAAATAAATGGTCGTCGTATGGACGATATTCCTGTCAGTAACATCAGTGGTTCCCTAAACTGAGGAACAATAATAGGAATATGACATCAAAAATACTTCACACTAATGAAAGGTTAACATCTTTTAATTCTAGTTATTCCCTTCCATGTGCAAGAGGCTTCTCTTGAGCCGAATAAGGTAATTTATTGTTAACGAGAACAAAGTAAAAGCGAAACAGTATCAGTCATTTATTTTCTTAACTTCACAATCCTCCAGAATCAAAGGCCGCGGCAGAGTCAATCATCATTTGTTACACGTTGGCTGTGTCTGTGATAATAAAATATGTGGTTTCCTTGTACTGTACCTTAGTGAACCTTGCCAGGCTTTGATCTATGGAAATAATCTGGTCACACCATCAAACTTGTTAGCTTTTATGCACTGGTCTTCGTCTGATGATCAGTAGTGGGATAGTTGTGATAAAATTTCTGTTTACATTTTGTGAAGAGCAATAGCTGGTTGTATCATGATTTCGATGGAGCTTGTTTTCCAGTCTAGGTTGTAAGAGATTATTACGACAGTGACAAACGATCTTTTTTTTAGAAGGGTATATTTGCACCCAGCGATACATTGCCTATTGAATGTAGTCCCTTGTATGAAATATTTTGTTCATGAATACTTTCCATAGTTTACGAAAACTTGCAAGGGACAATGACCGGGTAGAATGTATTGTTAGTGTAGTGTGGGTGTATAGAATATTTAGCAATCAGTGAGTGTTTGGTATTACACGGTTGCAAGAGTGTGTGTGTGTGTGTGTGTGTGTGTGTGTGTGTGTGTGTGTGTGTGTGTGTGTGTGTTAATAGGATCCGCAATGATTGTGTGGTGTGGAAAGGCAGGGAGAAATAATCTTCCGTGAGGGGAGTCAGAGCTGGGATGTTGTCAAGATACATCATGCTGTTAAGTCAGACATCGGTACAAAATCTTCTTCACCCAATCTACCTCACCCATCATTATCAACTTCTTCACTACAGTAGCGCCTCGCTTATTTCCTACGGGTATTGTTTTCACTCGGTTTGTCTGTTTGTTTGTTTGTCTGTCTGTCTGATAACTTTACGCGAAAACTACTGGTGCAACTTTGACTAAAAGTACAGGGATGATAGGCTATAACCTTCTGATCTGCTGATTTTATTGTGGGCCAAATTGGGCCAAGGCCCAGGTTGTTAGCTCAAAAAATGTAAGGAAAAAATAAGGGTAAAAGATCGTTTTCTCACCATAACTCCTTTCAAATTCGTAATATCGACATGAAACCTAAAGGCGCATCTTTCACATCTGCATTCCTATAACATGTCTCATTACATCAGGTCACCCGCTAGTTAGCGTAAAGGGGATCAGTGTCAGGTGGGTTGGGCCTAAAATTTCAAATGGACATAAAATCGTAGATTTCTGCCCGGTTTACTCCAATTTGGAAATGTGACATCTCTGACAAGATACCCTGTTGTGTTGTAACGCAGAAATTTTTGGCCACTGCTATGCCACCAGTGTAATACGGGAAGTTTAGAGCCACCAGCATAATTTAGGGAAAAATTAGATACCTCTAATGCCACCAGTGTAATGCTAGAAAAATTTTAGACCACAAGTCTAATGATGGGAATATTGTGACGGGTGAAGTTCTGAAACAATTTCAGTTACCAATGCAACGATCAGAATTTATGAAAGGTTATGGGGAATGGGGGTAGCGTGATCTTTATGGCTAAGCCACCAGTGTAATTACCTTGAAATACCCTTTTTAATTTACCAACGTGGCTGCCATTAGGATAACGAGCTTATTTCTAAGTGTGAAATCCAAGACTAATGGAGTGATTTAATTCCCTACTTTGTGATAGGTCCAAACTAGCTAGTCGAAACGTGGCCAACCAATTAGGCTCGAATTCCACTTAAGAGCGTGAGTTTAGACTGGGAATTTAGGGGATTATGGGAAATGGGGTAGCGTGATTTTATCCGAGAGTGCGTGAGCAGTTTAGACATTATAGTAGGCCTACCCGTTGCGGGCCACTCAATCTTGTCTGTGTCACTCGTTATAGGGTAGCAAAATTTAAACCCAAAATAACTTAACCTAAGATTTACTAACTTTTAAGAACTGAAAGACAGATTACACTTCGAACTGTCAATGAAACAAAACAAACAAAATATAATCAGGAGCTATATCACCAGATATATGAATCTTTACAATCTAAATTATTATTCAAAGAATACTGATACACCTTGATGTATTAATCCCGTGGTCTCAGTTGGACTCTTCGGAAACAAACATATAAATTACCACCAAAAATATTCTCTTAAGACTAAATAGGTACAATTCAAGAATCGTATACAACTGAATACAGTATTGAAATGGACAGTAATCAAATGGACAGTAATCACATGGACCAGCTGATTAGCACTTTGATTGCATGAACTAAGATAAAAGGGGGGGGGTGATTTAGTGATAGAGGTTAGCCAGTGACTTGAACGCACGATCTGTGAACGATGAAGAGAGGAGCGGTGATCTTATTATTCAGTACAAGTAAGATCAGGGGAAATATCTCCAATTTAACTCAATAACCTATATGAAGACTTATTACACGAGGGAGAAATGGGGGGGGGGGAAATATGAGAGTTCGGCAGTAACCTGTGCACGATGGAGAGAGGAACGGTGATCTCATTGCTTAGCGTTCGTTCGTTCGTTTACAGAGTTCCAGCACCTGAGGTGCAGGCCGGGCCATACATTAGCCCCGTCAGTGGGGTGTGAGCTGACTTAAAAAACAGTAAGAGGGAAGATAGGGCCTGGGGATTACCCAGCACACACGCCCTGTCTTCTGGCTGGCTTTGTATTGTGTGCATTATATAGTTTTTTTTTTTTCCTGGCCCATCGACCATTGGGGCCAAAGCCCCTGGTCATTAAGGCTATCTATCTATCTATCTATAGATATGCATGGAAGTGTGTGTGTGTGTGTGTGTGTGTGTGTGTGTGTGTGTGTGTATGTATGTATATATATGTTTGTATGTGTAGCCTATATATATATATATATATATATATATATATATATATATATATATATATATATATATATATATATATATATATATATATAGGCTACACATACAAACATATATATACATACACACACACACACACACACACACACACACACACACACTTCCATGCATATATACAGACACACTTTCATGCACACTTACATAAAAAAAATATAATTTTTTTTTTTTATTATTTTTTTTTACCTTACATTATTCATAACAAAAATACCTAATCTAAAGACCCTAAAACTAATCACCTAACAGACAAATCGCTAACCTATACTAAATCTTAAGAGACAAATAACTAGACCTACACTAATGGTCAAAAAGCCTCGACCAAGAGAACGCCATCGACTGCAGATATGTAATGCCTTTCTACATTACATACCTGCACTCATCACCTGTTGACTGTCAGTCGAGGCACAACCTAATATAGAGGACATCAATATATGAAAGAGAACCAGACGGCCCTAAATAGAATAACTTAAACAAGATGATATATATTTGCATAATATGTACAAAAAGTGAAGGACCTCGCCCAACCGACGAGGTCCTTCACTTTTTGTACATATTATGTAAATATATTATATGATCTTGTTTAAGTTATTCTAATTAGGGCCGACAGCTGACTTATATGGAAATGTTCTTGACTCGTCTGGTTCTCTTTCGCGCGGCTCCCCACCTTATATAATACATCATCACAGTATTCGGGAAATGGCTAAAACTTTAACTGATTACTTTGTGATAGTATTGACCTTCTAAATTCTCCAAAGAATATGAAAATACGTTTGCACTCAACATAGGTAGAAAAGTGACTTACGATGTTTAAAATTTTTGTAATAGGGTTACAGGAACTTTAATCATAACGAAGCCAAATGAATTAGGAATCTGAACAATTTTATTACCATGCAAGGTTCATGTGCCTAAGTGACTGTAAACACGACTCCAATAACTTGAATTCCGCGCTTCGCTAATGACTATCATCAACAATCTTATTTCAGACAACTCTCAATCCACTACTGCATACTTCAAAAGGGGCGCACTATTAACACTGACATGTAAATCTCTAGATCAGAATATGAAGGAAGACATTGGCGATTATTAATCTCTACTAAAATTTCCGCGGTTATACGTCGTTGTTAATAACGGCTGGTTCATATGTAATAAAAGTTAATCATATTCACACCAGTACTTGGCTTAGTACTATCAATAACAGAATCATGTCCACATCATGAATATCAACTAAGACTAAACTTAAATTTAGGACTTAACGGCTAAATGAACTGTACAGATGTTTATAACATTACCTAGCGCTTAAGATTACACTTACAATACTAACTTATATTAACTTATCCTATACTTAAAATTATGGCACATCAATGTTTATACGGTAACACGAAAATGACTGCCGCGGACGGGTTTGCTGTGCCTTGGCACCGCTTCTTGTCTTGTTCTTGCTAAGGACAGACGATTTCATCCAGCTATAAAGAAATTTCCTTTCTTGTTCTTGCTTTGGACACACGATTTCTACCAGCCATATGGAAACTACTTTTACTGAAGAGGATAATTTTTACGACGCCAAACATCACACCCACAACTTATTTCAGGCCAACCACTCTTAGCACCGTGTCTGGAAGGTCTGGCTCAATATTTACTCTTTTATGTGTCATAATGAGGACAAAGATGGTTTTTACGTTGCATTTGGCATTTTCTGTCATGAGCAGTATGTACAATCGAATTCGTTTTTCTATGGCACTGCTGTCAACGTATGTTTTGTACAAATTTAGCTTTCTTATCAACAGTAGTTCATGAAATGGCTCATTTCATAACAAAGGCCTTTCCTATCTTTTCCTTTTCTGGGGTAAAGGTTTATCATTTCCTTCATTCTGTCCTGACATATACGTGAAATTCAGTTCTACTCGTACAGCTTTTCCTATAAATGTCTCTCCCTCTCACTGCATCTCTGTTTGCCACTCCGTTACACTGATTGTTTACCAGCAGCTGTATCTCATTTATGAAAGACATATCCGGTCAGTGTCTATTTCTGAGTAATAGTTTTGGTAATTGCTTCTTCCTGCCCATGCTCAGTCTTGTCAAGTACAACTTACATGCTGCATAACATGACTATACATGCGCTAACATACTTTTTTTTTTTTAAGAGCAAGTCATCTATAATTTTCGTCATGCTAATTCCAGACGATTTTGTACTACATTGTACAGAACAACTGCTGTGCCTGGATTAGATTCTACTCCCACCAACACCTTCACAGCCTAAAGTCTGAGTACAAGTATCTCAAATTCTGACAAACAAGTTCATCACTGGGTCGAGAGGGTTAAAATACGATTATTATCAATAGCGTTGTTGTAATGCGATTATATGGTTATGGTGTTGTTATTTGTGTCGATACAGTTTGCTTCATGGACCAGGATACATTTGAAAGACTTGCATGGGATTAAGTCTAGACAATAGATAGACGTCCAGATGATGTAACCTATAATTATGTTGTTACTGAGGCGAGCGAGTAATCCCGGTAGTGGTCCGTCATTTTTTTTCATCTTATCTCTTGTATTTCAGGCAAAGTGATGTTAGAACCAGGATTTAGTATTTCTCGCATTCTTGTCCCTTGAGGGGTCAAACTAAAAAGCTCCAGATATACCTCTCAACAGCCTTTTCCCCTCAGTTTTCTCATACCAACATTCCCCCTGCCTCCATCGACCACCCCAACACTTCCCCTGCTTCCATCTACCATCCCAACACTCCCACTCTCTCCCCTTCCATCCCAACACTCCTCCTTCCTCCATCTCCCCACTCTAGTGCCCCTGCTTCTTCCATCTCCTCATCATTCTCACTCCTCCTTTCCTTAGCACACTTTCCCTGCACCAACTCCCAAATCCTTCCTGTGAATAACAAAAGACAAAAGAGGAAACTGTTGCCAGAACTACTGTGGAAGGCTAGTATGCGGAAGAAAATCTCAATATAGCTAAGCAAATTTTTTCATCTGAGACAGACCAGCCGTAACGGGAATTCATGCATTTGTGTTGATTGCTGTCGTTCTTATTCACATTTAGTTCCCTTTGCCTGCTGTTTCTGTCAGCAAACTGCTCCCTCTCTCATCTTGTTCTATTGTTCTTCCCTTCTCCTCGTTATTCTCTTGCCTGTGACTCAGATTGCCCTGTCCGTCACTTCATACTCTTTCCCATCCCTGTGTCCCTTTATCGTGTTGCCTCTTACTGCCTCCTTTGTTCTCTGTCTCTTTTGTCTCCCCTCGCCTCTGTGCTGCCATTACTCATATTTAGTGAGCTGGATGCATTGTTGTGTGCAAGAAATGGAAGGAGAATGTAAGAGAGTATGGATCACTTGGTTCAAGGATTGTGTGTAGAAGATTGGAAGTTAGAATACAAGCGTGGGCGATTGTATGTACTGTATATATGCTCCGACAGAAGATCATACGAGCAGTGTGAAAGAGGAGTTCTGGGCAAATGTGGATGCATGCATAGAAAAGTTTGAGAAGAGTGAGAGAGTGTTTTTGACTGGAGATATGAATGGAAAGTAGGGAATGTGAAGGTGGATGAAGTGGTTGGTAAGTGCGATGTGCCTGTAGAGGCGGATGAGAATGGTAGTGCTCTAGTGGACATTTGTGCAGGGAGGGGGTTAGTGATAGCCAATACCCCCTTTAGCCACAAAATGATCCACAGGAATACATGACAAGTGATCAAAAGGATGGCTGGTGAACTGCATGAACGGAAGGCAATGATTCATTATGTATTATGTGGGATGAGAGAATGGGATGATTTGTTCCAGATGCAAGAGAACACAAAGGCTGGGAAAATGGACTTTCTGACCACCACTGTGGTTGTGAAACTCAAGGTACAAAATGCGATGGATAAATACACGGACATAAAGGCAAGATTAAACAGTCCATACAAGGAGGGTAAAAATGTTGCAAGAAGATGAAAAAAAAAAAAGGAGAATACAAGAGAGAAGTCGAGGAGTGATAAGGTAAAATTGATTCGGAACAGATGGGGAAAGTGTATGGTGTGTGCAATATATTGACAAAAGAAATCGGTGCAGCATATGAAGTGGTACGTGGGGTGAAGAAAAGACTAAAGGGGGTGCAAGGAAAAGCATGTTGGGATGAAGAGATGAGGCAAGCTGTGATTCAAAAGAAGAAAGAATGTAGTGAGTGGATGGGAAATAGAGGCATGGAGGAAGTTGACAGATGGAAGAAAGAGTTATATGTAGTGAGCAAGAGGGAGGTTAAAAGATTAGTCAGATGCAGTCCGAAGAGAGTGGATGAGGATTTTGGAAGGAATTTGAGTGTAAAATAGAGGAAATGTATGAAAATGTTCTGGAAGGAGGTAAAGAGTTAGGCAGGATGATAAAGAGGTTAGTAGGAGAGTGAAAGATAAAAGTGGTGAACTGATAGTGGAGAGGAGAGAAAAAGTGAGAAGATGGAGAGAAAACTTTAAGGAACTGTGAAACATAGAGAATGAAAGTAATGCGAGTATAATTGGCTGGGATAAGGACGGAGGTGCGAGGAGAAGGATTAATCAGTAGGATGGAAGTACTGGAAGCAATGAAAAAAGCCAAAATGGGGAGAGCCTCAGAAATTTATGGAGTGTGTGGTGAAATCTGAGGTATGGGGGAGAGATAGTAGTAGAATGGATATGGAAGATGTGCAGATTGACCTGGGAGGAAGGTAGAGTCTAGGAGGATTAGAAGTGAGATATAATTAGTCCCTTGTACAAACGAAAAGGGGAAAAAATGTGTGATAATCATAGGTGGATTTGTCTTCTTATTAAAAGAGGCAAAGTATATGGTAGGATACTTATTGACAGAGTTAGGGAAATAACAGATGAATTAGTTGGAGAAGAAGAGGGAGGTTTCAGGAAGGAAAGAGGTTGTGTAGATCAGATATTCATCTTTAAGTCTTTAGTGGAAAATTTCTAGAGAAGGGAAAGAAGCTGCATGCAGCCTTCATGAATTTTGAGAATGCATATAACAGAGTGGATAGACAAGGAATGTGGGAATTACAAAGAAAATATGCAGTAAATGAAAACTGTTTGAGTGTCGAGGAGAGTATGTATGACGGTGCTAATGCTGCAGTGCGTGTGGATAATGAACTGAGTGAATTTCTCTATCTAAATGTTATATTGAAACATGAATGTGTCATGAGAAGTGGGTTTTGGAGAGGCCCTAATGAGAGAGGGCAGCGTTTCGAAACACTCAGTATTGTTGTCTGCCGATGATACAGTATTGTTATGTGAAGACGAAGGGAACTGCAAGGCTTTGTAATGAATTTTGGAGAGTGCGTAAGAAAGGGAATCTGAAGGTGAATGTTGGGATGATTAAAGTTTGGTCTTCGAGAGAAGTGAAGTCTATGAATGTACAATGAAAAAATGGAAAACGTGAGTGCAATTATGTACTTGGGTAGTGTGATGAGTAAAGATAGAAGTTTGTAGGATGAAGTGCTTGAAAGGGTACTGCAAAGAAGAAAGGTGACTGGTTCAGGGGCGTACCTAGAGATCTGGGGGCCCGGGGGGCTAGGTTCTTTGCGGGACCCCCCTCCTGGAGGGGGCCTGCAAAGAACCTAACCCCCCCCCCCCCATTCTCAAAACTTATCTAATATCTCAGCCGCGATTGTCAGGATGATAAATATATTTTAAATATTAATAAAAAAGCTTATAAATTTTCAAGGCTTTTTGGCCCCGCCCCCTCAACTGGGGGCCTGGGGGGCAGTTTCAAACAGCCCCCCCCACGCCCCCCCTTCAGGTACGCCACTGGACTGGTTCCTTGAAAGCAGCGATAAGAATTCGGGAAGTGGGCATGGATGTAAAACTGTTGCACGATAGTACTGTGATACCAACTCTAACGTATGAAAGTGAAGCTTAGACCTTGTTGCAAGGACATAAGTCAAGAGTGAGGGCGGTGGAAAAGAGTTATTTGTGAGAAGCATGTGGAATTACAAGGAGAGACAAGACCAAACGAGGAAGTGAAGGCTTTTTGTGGTGTGTATGTGGCTGTGATAGAAAGCGTTAGGAGAAATACAATGATGTGGTTTGGCCATGAGGAAAGGATGGTGAGTGAGAGACTAACTAAAAGAATGTATGTGAATGAAGCGGAGGCGGAGAGAGGGAGGGGGAGCCCGAGGGTAAAATGGACTGATGGAGTTGAGAGGTATATGAGAAAGGGGGGTGTGAACTGGGGAGAGGGCCGTGAAATGGAGGGGGACAGGATGACATAGAGGCGATTTGTTTGTGGTCACAGCTTACTGGATTGAAGCGTCTGGCAATAGATAGATATATAGGTTTTCAGTGACTCAGAATAAGGAGATGGTGAGGTGATTAGGTCAACTACATCAAACAGTCAAAAATCTAGGTCATAAGGGGTCGACATAGTTTGTTGTAGAGGGTGAAATATCTCCTGAACCCCTTGACGGATTTCGACCAAACTTTTGTCAGTGACACAGTAGGAAGGGTCGATGGAATAATCAGGTTGGTAAAATCAAGGGGTCAAAAATCAAGGTCATGTGATGCTGCCTTACTTTATTCTTGTTGGCACGATATCTTCTGAACCCCTGGACAGATTTCCAGCAAACTTTTGTCAGTGACATTATGAAGGGACGATGAACTGATCTGGACGGCAAGGTCGGGGAGATTTTATGGCAATTTAATGTGCAAGGGTTGGTGGAGACATACACTTATGTTATTACCACCATAACAAGATTTGGTCCATTTTTCCTGCACAAAAAATCATTTACAAGATACTATTACTTGGAGTAATACTCTAGTCATTATTACTTTCCTCATTTCAGCGTTATTTTACGTATAAGCTTCCTCATAGCCCTCCTGCTTTCACCAAGACCATTTTCTCCCGTGCTGCGTGTCCTCCTAAAGCATCAGCCGTATTAGTCTTCTAGATCCATATTCTACTTGGCTCTAGAGCAGGGGTTTTCAACCTGGGGTACACGTACCCCAAGGGGTACGTGAGAGGAATTTTGGGGGTACGTGACAGGTTTCTCAAAATACTTCGGTTTTGAATAACTCCAAACCTGTTTGTAGAAAGTGGCCTACATGTGCTAGGCTAGATGTGTCCTCCACTTGAACCAGGACACTAAGTGACAACGTTAACAAGGAAACTCTTGGAGTTATGTCATTTGAGAGAAAGCTCTTATGGACTACACTTGCCACACAACCTTGCAAACCCATAATACAGTAGTCACCCTTGCTCGTTTTCTATCGATCACATCTCTCCTCACGCGTACCAAGCAGGTACCAAAGTGAGACGCACTGTTCGCCTCTCATTGTCACCCACTCACCACTCTTCCCCCACTACCCTCACCCTCAGGTTTCCAGTGTATTTGTAGTCTGATTTTTTTTCCTCGTTTAAGTTGTCATGGATTTTGCTTGCGGCTACGAAGTCATGTGCCTACACTGCAGCCATATTAACTGGTAATGGTTTCCTTCTACATACCGCTGTGAGCAGGGATTCTCAGTACTGTGCTTGATTAAAAACAAGGAACGTTCACGTCTTGCGGTCAAAGACGACATAAGAGTGGCTCTTTCAAAGACTGTGCCGAGGATTGACTTGTTGGTAGCAAAGAAACAGGCCCAACCATCTCACTGAATTAGTATATACTTGTATTTTAATGCAGTCACACACACTGACTTCCCTATGAGTAAGTAACTAGTTACTAATAACTAGTTGCGAGGTTTAACAATCAGCATTAGTTCGCAGTCAGTGGAACACAAAGCCTTCTTAATTCTATTTTGTTACTTTTTTCATGCTAGTGACGCTAGTCACGCACACAGTAATTTCCCCATGAGTAACTGTTATAAGCTGTATATAGCACCCACTACCTCACAGTCACAGTTATTGGAAAAATGTGTCTGATTTAGTTCTGTTTTATTATTATTTTTATGCTATTCACACACACAGTGACTTACCTATCACTGTTACTAGTTACAAGTTGCAACTAGCTGCAAGCAGCACTAGTTCACTGTCACAATGATCGAAAACTGTCTGCTATAGTTCTGTTTTAGTAAATGTATTGCATGCTAGCAGCCAGTCACATAGTGTTTCTCTATGACAGTAACTAGTTCCTATCAACACTACCTCATAGTGACATACTCACATTAATTGAAAAGTTTGTCTGCTCCACATATATAACACAATTTAAACTTAATAAACTAAGTCAATAAACCATGCATTTCTCTTTACCCTTCCTGATGCTGCATTGTGGGTAAGGGGTACGTGATCAATACTGAAAGACTTCAAGGGGTACGTAAGATTGAAAAGGTTGAGAACCCCTGCTCTAGAGGCTTTGTTGTCTAAGAACAGTTAATAGTTTGTTGTATGCATCATCAGTAAAATGAAACAGATACTACACATAATATTCAATGTAAACGAGAATCCAGTAGCCTAGCAAAATAATTAGTACAAGAGAAAAGGGCTGTAAGCCCGTGGAGGCATGTCATTCCCACAGAAATATGAAAAAAAAAAAAAAAAGTATAAACATTGCGCGGGAAAGGAACAGGAAAGAGCTAAGAGAGAGGGAGGGAAAACTGAAGAGGAAACATGATTCTCCAGGTACACTTTTCCGTTTATTATCCTACTCCCTGTTCTGCTTCCGAAAACACACAGAGTAGAGTACTTCTGAAGAGCTGGTGCAATTATAAATCATTTTGTTTTATTGTTAACAGTAAAACATTCCAATATTTCACACAAATTTTCTATTTTCTTATATTGCTAAATAAGTTTCATTTATTTTATGTAGTAATTAGATTCATTTATTCACATCTTATCTTTACTCTGGTCTCTCTTTCTCATAGGCCTAAAGCACTCTTAGCTTTAATATGTACTATCTTATTTCCACGAATCCCTGACCATTTATTTACTATATCCAGACACCTCCAAATGATCTTTTGATCTCCCCCCCCCTTCTCTCCCTCTCTCTCTCTCTCTCTCTCTCTCTCTCTCTCTGGTAGGCCCAAATCACCTTTTGGTTTAACATATCGTTCCATTTTCATACTTATTCCTGGTCTTCCAACAAATTTTCCTCTGTTTCTCTAAGTATTTCCACCAGGTTAATTTCATGTAAAATTCTGCTTATCCAGTATTTTCTCATCCACCTTCAATTTCTTGAAGATGAAAGTCACCCTTCTGTTCACTACAATATTCAGTACTTCCTTCTTCATCGTAATCTCGTCCTCCTGCTACTTTTTACATATATTTCCTTTTGCCTTTACATTCCCATCCTTCCTGTGGGTCAAAATCTTCCTCACCCTACCATAATGTTTCCTTTTACCTTGGATTCGAAGCCTTCCCGAATGGTGTTCCATCTCCCTCATGGGCTTCATCAACTATTAACTTATTTTTCTAATAAAAGTTTCCTCTTACTTCCCCATTCTTTCACCACATAATATGCCCCTTTTCTCCTCCTTCTGAAAGGCCAAAACCCTCTTCGGTTCAAAATATCTTTCCTTCCTTCCTGGGATGCCTGGCTTACCCACCATTGTGTTCCTTCCCTCCTTAATGACGTCACTCTCTGCCATTTTTGTAGCTTCCTCACCTCCCTTAAAGAACACGTCCTGTCCCCCTCTCCTACTACATTCGCCTCCGATGCTTTAATGGTAATTACATCAACTTCTTGTCCTAGAGTTTTTTTTTTTTTTTTTTTTGCGTGAAAGACAAGGAAGAGAGAATGCATAATGCTCCCATGCCTTTTGTTCCTCCATTAAAAGCAGGTTTCAAGTAAACAGATAAAAAATATCAAAAGTTATAGTTGCATGTTTTCCTCCTCACCTGATGCCTCCTGTGCCATACAAATTAACTAACTTCACGGACACTTTCTTGCCACTCCGCAGGCAGCCTTAATCCAGTGGGTTTAATGACGGTAAAGTCTACTTCATTCTAATCAAGCAACCAACAGTGACCAAGATGGGTTTGGAGACTTAGCACCTGTTAGAGAAAGCCATATACGGTACACATCATTCCTGCCATCCCATTCGATATTTTCAGTTCACGTGAGACTTTTCGAACAAGAGGGTCATGACGTACCTGTGTCAAATCGACTTTTGGCTGCTTGATTAGTATGAAATAGATTTTATCGTCATTAAACCCACTGGATTAAGGCTGTTTGTGGTGTGGTAAAAAAGTGTCGGTGTACTGTAGTTACTTAACCGGAGATGTCCCATCAACGTAAGGGTACATTGCAACATTTTGCATTTGCCAGTCCTGTCGACGTACTGGTACGTTTTGCAATTGCAAGGTCCCTAATTTGCACAATTTTCAACTTTCGCATGTGATTTTTCGTACATATACACGGGACACCTTCCTCTATTCCTCTACAAGATGAAAAGCAGGGACAATGCCTTACACCGCATAATCTCCCCCCCCCGCAAGCCATTGTCTCAGCAATTCACCTGTTACCAGTGACTTGGCCAATAAAGACATTCAGGGCCAGAGTGATTCCCCAATCGATGAAAATGTGGAGGACAAAGTTTACATAGCATTAGAGGAAGAAACAGTCAGAAATGATAATCAGGTAATGTGGCAAAAGAAGGTCAGGAATGGTGATGAGTTAGTGAGTGAAACAATGCTTATAATGCCTCTATTACTCTTTGAAAACCAATATACTCTCGTACTACATATAAGTTCGTACCAAATAAATAAATAAATACTGTTTAGGAGTGGTGTGGAATAGTTATCCTCCCATAGAACTCATTTTCTTTGCAGCCAGCCTGATAGAAAACCCTGTAAGGTAAGGAGGTACTCCTACCTGTATTGGGTATTTTAAACCTCAGGTGAATTTTCGATGTTTCTCACCAAAAGCGGAGGTTTTAGCCAAAAAAAAAAATTTCCAAAAATGGTTGGGACTGGGGGGTGTCGGAGGTGTGAAAGTGGTCGGGACGTGATGGGTTAACCCTTAGCCACCAGGGGATTCCCAGCCGCAGCACACTCCACCATATGGGCGATTTCCAAGATTTTGGAAAAAGTACCCTTACTTCAAACCCTTATAACTGCCAAAATGTAATAGCTAGAGAATCCAATGGAAGTTCATAAGTCTCATCAACTCTTCTTTCCAATGAAGGCATCCCGAGATCTCTAGGTGGTCCCATCGATGAGTAAGGATGAGTTGAAGACGAGTGGTTTTTCACGTTTTGGCACGCGGCTCCGAGCGCGCACCACTGGCCATGGCGTTGGCCCGGCCAGCTAGCATTTGCAGCACTGACTGGATTGGTGATTGTAACACTGCCCGTGCATCCTTGGATGGAATGCAGAAGTTTTTTTGACTCATCTTTACCCACCGCCGTGAAAATGAGTCATCACCCGGTTCATGTGGCTCACCCAAGGATTTACTGCCCACACCACCATGCCACTAAGGCCCGTAGGTGTGTGGGAAAGTAAATATCTCGTCGTTTTTCTGTACTCACTTCTTCCGTATATACTCATATTTCTCCTTTACTAAGACACTTAGAACTGCACTTTACATCACGATTATGGGCAATTGCACTTTGACAAGTAAATGCTATTGCTCTTTCATGCATGATCGTTGAGTATGAGGTAATTATTTGTACTGTAAATCTGACTGCTTTGTACTAATCAGGGTTACAGTGAAAATCATATAAATGTTTTACATAATTAACATTATTTGTATTTCACGTCACAGATACACTGATGCTCATATTTGGCACAATCCCCTTGAGTATTGAGTGAAATAATTTAGGTATACCCAAGCAGGTATTGTTCTTTGTGGCCCACTCACGAGTGGTTTTCTTTCAGGTAACAGGTAGGCAAACTCAAGGTATATCCAATAATTTTCTAACCAATATCCAGTACACAGTATCAACTCCTGTACTGCACTTACTGTAAATCACTTATATGCACTTGTGGAACTTATAAAAGACTTATATCTTAGCACTTACTATAATTCACTTATAATATCACACATTTCACTCATGTATGAAAATACACAAACTTCTGCACTGCTGTACACTATTTACACTTCCCCACACACCTGCTCAGTACTCATACCACTCCCGAAGGGCCTGGCTGTGTAGATTCTGCCCTTGAAATGGTAGGCTGAGGTGTGGGGGAGCGCTGGAGGAAGATACGTCGGCAAGCAGGAGGCGAGAGTGTGGGGGAAACGGCTCTGTGGTGATTTTTTCCGCAGATGACCGCCAGGTCCGTGGTCACTTTCCCGATGTCCTGGGTCATCTTGCGCCTCCTTATTGCCGAAATCATCACTCTCGTAGACTGTCCCTTTCTCCCGGAGAAGTTGGAGAGCCCTCTCTGGCGTCAGAGAGTGAATAGGGGTTGGAGGGCAAGAGAGCTCACTCTCCACGTGGTAACTTTTTTTCTCCTCAGAGGACGTACTCTTGCTGAGTGTACGAGAGGAGACAGTATCGTCAAGGGCACGTCCTATGGCACTATCACTAAGCCCTTTACCTGGCAGTAAAGGGTGAACTTTTGCGGGGGTTGATGAGGCAATGGGCCCTTATTGCGGTGGGATGGAATCGGATGATGTCAAGGAAGATGACATGGCTCCTCTCGCTACCACTGCCTAGTACAAACTGAACAGCACAACCGCGGGGTACCTGGGGGTCCTACCTACCCCGTAGGTATCACAGAAAATGGTCCCGCACTCAAACAGTGGCGGGAAGGTGAGTGCGGTATATCAAGTCAACCGGCGGCCCTCTGCGCCCTGAATCCTGTCGTGCATACACGTCAGCCAGCGGATAGGGTTTGTATGGCGTGGGAGGCGTCAGGTGAGGAGGAAAACACGCAGCTTTAACTTATATTTTTCTCTGTTTACGTGAAACCTGCTTTTAATGGAACAGCAAAATGCATGAGAGCATTATGCACTCTCTTCCTTGTCTTTCATGGAATCATTAATTTTCCTAGGACAAGAAGTTGATCTAATTACTATTACTGAATCAAAGTCGAGGGTAGTAGGGGAGAGGGAACGGGTCGTGTTTTTCATGGGAGAAGAACCTATAAAAAGGGCAGAGCGTGACGTCAGTAAAGTGGGAAGGAACACAATGACGTTAAGGCCAGGCATTCCAGGAAGGAAGGAAAGATATCTTGAACCGAAAAGGTTCTGACTTATCAGGAGGAGGAGAAAGGAGGCTTATTATGTAGTGAAAGAATGGGGAAGTATAAGGAAACTTTTGCTTGAAAAATAAGTTAATAGTTGATAAAACACATCAGGGAGACGGAACACTATTAAGGAGGGTTTCGAATCCGAGGTAAATCCTAACATAATGATAGGGTAAGGAAGCTTTTGAGCCATGGGAAGGATGGGAATGTAAAGGCAAAAGGTGATATATGTAAAAAATTGCAGGAGGACCAGATCACGATGAAGAAGGAAGTACTGAAAATTATTCTGAACACAACGGTGGCTTAATCTACAAAAAATTAAAGGTGGATGGAAATATAACTATTGAATAAGTAAAATTTTACATGAAATTCAGCTGGTGGAAATGCATTAAGAAATGAAGGAACATTTCTGGGAAGACCAGGAATTGGTGTGAAAATGGAAGGAGTATGTTACACCAAGGAGTGATTTTGGCTTACCAGAGAGACAGACAGACAGACAGACAGACAGACAGACAGACAGACAAACAGGGACAGAGACAGACAGACAAACAGATGAGAAAAAAATGAAAAGATTGTGTGGTGTGTAAATATAGTGATTAGACATTCGTAGGGATAAGATGTATATAGTAAAGCTTGGGGTGCTTTAGACCTATGAGAAAGGGAGACAAAAATAAAGTTAAGAAGAGATTCAAACAACCTAATTGCTACAGGAAACAAATGAAACTTAGTTAACAATATATGAAAATGGAAAGTTTGTGTGAAATATTGGAAAGTTTTACACCTAAGGAAACAAAATGATTTATGATTGCATGATTAACAACCAGAGTTTCAGAACTACTCTATCCTATATGTGTTTTCAGAAGCAGGGCAGGGAGTATGATAAAAGAATGAAAAGTTTACCTGGAGCATCATGTTTTCCTCTGCAGTTTTCCCTCCCTCTCTCTTAACTCTCTCTTGTTCCTTTCCTGCGCAATATTCATACTTATTTTTTCATACCTTTGTGGAAAAGACATGCCTCGACGGACTGTTAGCCCTGTTCTCCCAAACTAAGTATTTTGCTAGGCTATTGGCTTGTCGTTACACTAACTATTTGTAAATATGGTATCATTTTCTTTTTATTGTTGATGCATAAAACTATTAACATATTATTCTAAAAAGCCTCTAGAATAGATTACAGATCTAGGAAACTTATCCGGCTGATGCTTTAGGGGGACACGGAACACGGGAGAAAATGGTATTGGTTATCAAAGGAGGGCTATGAGAAAGCTCTTGCGTAAAACATCGCTGAAATGAGGAGAGAAGTAATGACTAGATCGTAATTCCAAGTAAATGTATCGTGTAAATGGTTTTTTATGCAGAGGAAAATGAACCAAATACTGGAAACACGCTTAACATCCGCGCTTTTCAGGAACCAATGAACAGAAGAGAGCCGAAATAAAGATCCGTTTACCAGTTCACTTCGAGATCCCTGCATAAACTGTGTTGAAAAGACAGTATTATCATTATCAGAGAGAAATACAGGTTAGGGAAATGAGTTTCAGAGTCAGAAATTAATTGAATCGGCCGTATCCTTATAAATTTAATGGGTAAAGATATACACAAGCTTAGAATTGGTAACTGGCATAAATGGACGAACTGAGATCGTCAGGTGTGACTAGCTTAATATAACGTTAAAGAACGCTTTAAGCTACGAAATAAATAATCCAGTCATTACTCTTATCAAATGAGAGAAAGTAGTGTTTGCTTGCCCTGTCGGCATGTTAGTACAAATGCCACAATAAGACCACAGACCGAGAGTAACATTAAGCTTATGAGCGGGAGGCTGGCTGGTGCGGGGGACGGCCACCTTTGGAAACAAATGACTTCCTGTAAATGTCCTATCCGAAATCGAGACGAGGCCAGAGGGTTACAAAGAGGATAGGGGGTGAAATGGGATAAGGAGTAAATGAGAATAGGAGTTAAAAGATGAGAGGAGAAGGAAGCCTAGAGAGAAGGAAGAAAAGAAAGAAAAGAATAAGGAACAGGGAAAAGAAAATGAGCGAAATGCAGAAACAGGAAATGGGGAAGAAGACGAGGGGAAAGAAGTAAGGTATAAAAGAAGGAATAAGAGGGAGAAACAAGGAAATTGGAAAATGGGATGAGAAATAGGACAAAGAAATGGAGAGGTACACATAGACGGAAAATAGGAAGTTACTATTGAGGAAAATTATTAAGGAAGAGGAGGAAACAGAGGAGGGGGGACAGAGTGAGAGAAAGAAGCTGATGAGGAGGAAGAAAAGCAGTAAAACGAAAAAATTGGTTGATGGGAAGAAACAGAACGAGAAGGAGGAAGGTTCTCTAGAAAAATTAGGAGGAGAGAGAGGTAGAAATGGGCGAGAAGCAGAAATGGAGAAGGAAGGAAAGAAGGTAAATAAAAGGAGGAGATAAAAGTGGAGCAAAACATACATTCAGAAGTCTGTACCAAAAGGATTTAATAAAACAATAACTGACCCCTGCTGTCCAGAAATTCTCTCGTAAGATATAATCACCAGGTTGTAGTAAGAGGTTAATAAAAAGATTTCTTCCGGTTAAATGGGAAGAGGTGGCATTCAGATAAAAAATCACTCCAAATGCATTAATGAATGGCAAGTAGACACACACACACACACACACACACACACACACACACACACACACACAATCGAAACACAGAGATCAAACATTATACACTCATATTGTGTGGCTAATGTAATGTTTGTAGCCTATTACCCCACCCTGTATCCTGTACATAGGCATTTATAACCATTCACCTAAATTACGTTCCCATTAGCGGTATAATTATAAATCAACATAAAACTCGCATTTCCATTGCCACAAAAAGATCAAACAGTGCACATTTTGGTTTTTATAACTTCATATCAGTAGCTACCTCGAGAATATCGCACCAAACACCGACACACACGCACACGCACACACATCTTTTCCTGAAGACAAAAGTTTACGCACATCCACAACCCTCCAGATCCAAATGAGATACACATAGAACTGTGTAAGAGTATTGCGGCACTGAGGTGATATACTGATACAGTGTACATCCCACAGTTACTTTATCATTCAGTTAAAAAAATATATTTATACATCAACAAGACAACAAGTAATCACACACACACACACACACACACACCCACACCCACACCCACCCACACACACACACACACACACACACACACACACACACACACACACACACACACACACACACACACACACACACACACACACACACACACACACACACACACACACACACACACACACACACACACACACACACACTCAGACGAAATCAAAGGCAGGACACTGCATATTGTAGCTGTGAAGTGTCAATGAGAGTCGATTTCTCCCCAACAACGAGGCCTTCGTCCCTCTTTAACTTCCATTATGGTGCCCACTGATTGCATGAACGTCCGTCTGTTGGACTGAGGAACTGTGGCAATGGAAGCAGAAGCCGAGCTCAGAATAAAGGGTAAGTGAATTGCAGTTAAGTGAGTTAGAACGAGCGCTTAGAGTTTGCGACAAAGATTCTTAAATATTTCACCTCTTCTGCTCTTAAATTTCTTTGTCTGGCAAATTTTCCTCTGCAGATTGAGATTATATGATTTTTTGCTAAGAGATGATTCTCCTTGAGATGGTGTGTCAGGGAAGAAAGTAACAGGATTGTTCTAAGTGCGAAGTAGACCCAGTGCATTAGTACATTTAATGAACTTTAGTCCCTCACTGTGCATAGAGAACTCATGTCAATAGATATTTTTCCCATCATGCCCGTGCTCACGAAACGAGAGAGCATTTTATGCTGCGAAAGGCGTGCCTATTTGTCTGTCTGTAGTTATGTCTGTCTGTCGGAATGTCTGTATGTTATCAAAGAACTTCAAAACCTTTGATCTGAAAATAACCAAACTTGGTGGAATTTTACTGAGTAAGGCAATTGACATCTCTTCAGTTTTAGGGAACAACAGGACATGGCTGAAAGTTCCATGGCTAAGTCAGAGTCTGACCTTGCACAATCACCTTAATTTTTTTTTTTCGATTTAGATTAGATTTGGAAGGGTTTAGAGTAGGGAAAAAAATATAACTATTATATCATGAGAACAATCAGAGGTCAAGGTCACAGGTAAAGGTCAAAGTTACACTTGTGAATGTCATTGTTAACAAAATAACAAAAAATTAAACCGAGTTTTACCAAACCTGATGGAACGGTTTAGGGACAGTCAAGCTGCTATTTTTAGAACAATGGGTTAAAGCTCAGGGTCACTTATACAGTTTTAAACCAATTTACACCAAACTTTGTGGACAAGTTTACGACAAGGCAAGAATGAAAGAAAACAATTTTGTGAACAATCCATCAATAGTCAAGATCACAAGGAAAGTTCAAAGTCCAGTGTCACAGAGCAAGGACAACTCAAACAGTTTTGATGTAATCTGAACCACATTTGCTGGATAGATTATGGCGATCAAGCAAGAACAATGGGATTCAGTTTTGGGAACTGTCAGACAAAGGTCATGGTCACACAGCAAGATTAAAGTTTGACCCGTGTGTGTGTGTGTGTGTGTGTGTGTGTGTGTGTGTGTGTGTGTGTGTGTGTGTGTGTGTGTGTGTGTGTGTATTATGGTCTGGCTTGGATTATACTAACTGGATGAGTTGAGGATTTCCCATGAAGCTGACTGATTGTTTATGAGAAGAATGGACCAAAGTGGAAATCAAATGGCAGGATCAGTCTCAGCAGTCAGTCGCAGACGAACCCTACACTAAATTTTGTAGAAGGTTTAGAATTGAAATACGAATAAAAACCTTAGTTTTTCAGAACGATCAGTCAAATGTCAAAGTGACAAGAAATGCTTCAGTAGAAGGTTACGGACAAACCAAACCCAAACAATTTCTGTGTGATATGAACCAAAGATGGTGGAAGTGTTAAGGGTAAGGCAAAAATGAAGTAAGTCTATTTGGAGAGTAATCTGTGAAACGTCATGGTCACAGGGCAAAGTAAAAATTCGGCTTTTAGACCAGCCATCTAGCACTGGTGTTGAACTCTCTACATGCTACTTCTTGTCTTGCTCTGGGTTTCTGCACATTCATTTACGAGTGTGTTAATATGGAGGCGTTGTTAATGATAATAAGGATCATGACAGTTTCTAACGATGATATCGACGACAGCAAAGGCAGAGACGATGAGGTTTACGATGATGATGGAAAAGAAAATACCAATGACGGAGACGATGGTAAATAATGATGATAACAACGACGATGGCAAAGACTATGTGCACAATATTACTGCTAAATTACGTAGTGATTGCGATGAAAATTGTTTAGAATATCAACAATATTTCCCATGTATGGGACACCATCACTGCATAACAATAAGCTTTGCGTGTAAACTTAAAATAGTTGCTTTTATCTCGTCAAGAAATGCGTGCATGAAAGAGAGATTACATGGCATATCCTATCTCTCTCTCTCTCTCTCTCTCTCTCTCTCTCTCTCTCTCTCTCTCTCTCTCTCTCTCTCTCTCTCTCTCTCTCTCTCATGTGGTAGTCTCTCAATAATTTTCATTTGGCATCCTTTGATTTTCCTTTGCTAAAACAGTGTGTCAGAGTTTTGTAATGTTGACATGCCAGTCTCCAAGTTTCGTGTGGCCGAAATACAAACCACCATTTGTAATTCAATGTTTATACTTTGATATGCATGTAAACAAGCACAGCTAAAAAAAAAAAAATACATAGATATGCAGTTTCTTCCTGTTACTTCAGAGAAAACAGATCTGTATGATGGTTTTGTTGAAATTCATGAGCTCACTTTCCCCTGTTTCTGATCGTTGGTATTATTGAGAGGAGATCTTTCCCCCAAGAATCACTGGAAGAGTCAAGCTCCCAAATACCACATTGTGGATGATAGTTCATTGTACAACATGTACTAAGATAACAAAGCCGTATCTGCAATCCTTGTACAAATTCATGGGAATTTTCATTTGCTGAGGAGGGCTGACCCGTGTAAAAATCATAATTGGAGATTGCATATAATGGATGACCTTCCCAGTAACAAAAAGAACTCACTAGGAAAATGTTATTTAAAAAATTGCATATCAGGTAATTTTTATTTATTTCATGTCTCATTACGGATGAGAGATCATTGTACAACATGTAATAAGATACCAAAGCCATATCTGCCCTCCTTCCACTAAGAATTTACCTTTTGGTGAGTGGGCTGTCCTCCCTAAAGAAATGGTTGGAAAACTGAACATAGTGGAAAACCTTCGGAGTAACTAGACAAACTCATCTAGGAAGTTTTATTGAAATCTTCCTTCCATTTTTGTTCTTTTTTTTTTTATTTTAGATAAAGGCTTACGACCCTAAGAATTATGGAAGGGGTGGGGAGTCATTTTCCCAAGATATCGATGCGTGGTTTCTTCTTGTACATTTAGAGAAAACAGGGAAACTTCAAACTTAATCCTGCAATGTGCGCTGATTACGTTGAAATTCACGTGCTCACTTACCCAAGTTTCTGATCGTTTTTATTCTAGGAAGGACTCTGACCCCTCCAAGAATCACTGGACTCTCACGCTCTCCAAATAATGTATTACGGATGAGAGTCCATTGTAAAGCATGTACTAATTTATCAGAGCCATTATCTTCCCTTTTTCAATATCTAAGAATTTTTTATTAAGTGACGGGGGCTGACTCCCCTAAATATCAGGGTTGGACTATTGTGTAGAGTGGAAAACCTTCTCAGAAACCCGACAAACTTACCTGAGAAGTTTCATTCAAATACGTCTCTCATTTCTGATCTTTATTTTTGGTAAGGGGTAGCCCCCCATGAACCATTTGGGGGTGTCGCTCCCCCAAAATATCGATTTATAGATGAAAATCTATTGTACAGTACAAGATGAACTGAGATATCAGAGTCATCTCTCCCATTCTTCTCCTACGTTATATCCTTAATAAGATTTGCAGGGAGGCTGACCCCCCTAAAAATAATGGTGGAAATTTTACGTAGTGGAAGACATTATCAGGTAACCAGATGATCTGACCCTAGAAGTTTCTTTGAGGTCCATCAGCTCACTTTCCCATATTACTGAATACTTTTATTTTTGGGATGGTGGGCTATCCCCTCAAGAATCACTGGGGGATCACGATCCCCAAATATCGCATTATGATTAAGAGCTCATTGTACAGCGTATACCACGATATCAGATTCATCTGCCTTCCTTCTATTATTTATCAGAATATTTATTTTGACAAGGGGGATTGACCCCCACACAAATAATGGTTCGAAAATTGAATATAGTGGAAGACATTTGTAGGAACCTGACGAATTCACCTGGGAATATTCATTCAGATCCATCAAATAGTCTAAGAGTAGTTAAATCACACACACACACACACACACACACACACACACACACACACACACACACACACACACACACACACACACACACACACACACACACACACACACACACACACACACACGAACCCAAACCCTCACCAAACCACAGTCACACCTCATCTGACACAACAACACCCTCATCAAAGTTGCACTCATATCATCACACCCACACACACTCACATCCAACGTAAGGTCCTCATTTTCTGAACACGCCAGTAGAGTCCGGTCAAGAGATTGTTTTCGGGATATACTAGGCAAATAAACTGTCGTGGATTGTTGAAAAGACAAAAGTATTCTCATTTGCATGTAGAAGATTCCATTGTGTGTGTGTGTGTGTGTGTGTGTGTGTGTGTGTGTGTGTGTGTGTGTGTGTGTGTGTGTGTGTGTGTGTGTTGTGGTTGACAGTTCTGGCTATAACGAATGCCTTGGTTCAAGGTCCGAATCGACGGTGTAGCGCACCTTCGTATTATTTAACCTGAGATAACTTATCGCCAGCAGATATACCTAGTGACTCTCTCTCTCTCTCTCTCTCTCTCTCTCTCTCTCTCTCTCTCTCTCTCTCTCTCTCCAAATTGTAAAATGGCATCGGTTATCAATTCTAAACACTTCACGACAAGGATATCTATTTTTCAGTACAAACCGAAGACGATAGCGAGAGTACAGTAAGAGCAGGTCACTATGTTGACAGGGTCAAGCAGACAATTTATTAACGACTGACTACTTATCCAGTGGTAACAATGATTAGTCAGGAAAGGCATCATTGTACTGAAGGAATTAATGACATGTGTGAGGTTTACTGACATATAACAAACCAGTGTGATAAGTACAGTATATAAGACTGTAACGAAGACAACAGATAAGGTATTAGAAAGAGAAGTCAACAAGTGGTGAAAGGCACAACATACCTCTCCCGACAGCAGTTATTTTGTTTTCAACTGTTTTCAACTTATAGCCCCGTGAAAATCCGTGATCTTGCATTTGACCTTTCAAGGTCAAAGGTTATGGTGCCAAATAAAAGTCCATATGAGATTTCCTACATTTTGATAATAGTAAACACCTCTGTCTTCAGCCAGTTTCGAGATGTAGCCCCCTGAATAATTGAGACCTTGAGTTTACCTTTTCAGGGTCACTGAAGATCAAAGGCCTTGGTACCAAATGAAAGCCTATATTGGAATTCCAGTATGTTTATAATAGTAAATATCTCTATCTTCAACCGCTTCCAAGTTACAGTCCACTGAAAATCCGTGACCTTGATTTTGGCCTTTCAAGGTCACTCCATACCTCCAAAATTTAATCGCTTCCTTTTGGGACCAGTGTCCTCATATCCTGAAAGTTTCATGTAATTTCGTTCAGCCGTTTTCCCGTAATGTTGCTGGCAAACAAAGAAACAAACACTCTTGATCAAAACCAATACCTCGCCGGACTCCGACCGGGCGAGGTTGCAGTGTAGGTTAACATCAGTAAGTTGCAAGCTTGTCTCGTACGTCAGAGGAGTGAATGATAACAGATAATAAAGAAAAAAAAAAAGCACATTGATCGTTGAAGCCTTGCCTAGTGAAGTTTTCGGGAATATATGCAAGACTAAGTGCTTTCTTCGTCAGCGAGTCATGACAATAGTAACTTAAAGCATGTTCTGGAACAGCCCTGTCTATAGCATGACGACGACCCCACTACCTGCAATGGCCTCATCATTGCAGAAGCACAATAGTGACCAGACACTCCCATGGACAACAGTTCTGTCTCCTTCCAGTATATTACCACAATGCCGGGAATCGAACCCGGGACTCTTAGGTGAGAGCCAGGCAGCATACCTGAGAGTCCCGGGCTTGATTCCCGGCATAGTTGTAATATGTTGGATGATTTTTCTTGTGTAAAGTACATCTCTCTCTCTCTCTCTCTCTCTCTCTCTCTCTCTCTCTCTCTCTGTATTTGTGTGTGTGTGTGTGTGTGTGTGTGTGTGTGTGTGTGTGTGTGTGGAAGAAAGCTGATCCATATTCCCTCTGAACCTTGGAGTCCCGCCTTAGGCCCAACATATTCATATTTTTACGCGTATCCCCAGCAGACTGACCTTAGTGCCCCCGCGTCACATATATTCATAATGTCAGGCGTAACACGCCAGCTTTGCAGACGCCACTCTCGCCCCTCACCCCAGTCTCCTTTCCAGGAAAATCCTGAAAACGAGCGGCCGTTTCCAGCTCATGGTAACCAGATTACACACACACCAGAGCTCAGTGGTGGGAGTATGGATAGCCTGGCCTCGGACCTGGCCACTAGCTCCTGTTTTGCCTTGTCCTATCACAACGCTTTGCTACTGATCGAATGATGGAACCCGAATTGGGGCGATTGCCCCTGCTGATTTAACCCCTTAAAAATAGAAAAAAAAAAAGTTCATGTAAAATTATGAGCGTAATATCGGATATTTAGTTGTTAGAATTCATGCAAGAAAACATCGTGTTAGAGAAGGAAGTATTTTCAACTATAGTTTCATAGTGGAGCATGTCAATTGAAGCTTTCAGTACATTCCATTGGAAAGCTGGGATTCCAAGGGGTTTGTTTGTTCTCATGAGTAAAGATTTAGCTACAAACATAATTCACTGAATGTATCAAATGCCCGCTGAAAGAATCTCTTTTCTATCTCACATAGCAGGAAAGTTATTAGCCTCTGAAAACCACTGCGGTCGGGCCTGGTCGGGTCGGGTCTGGCCGCTCATTTCTCAGTTGAACATAAAGGAAACATCGCTTCGCTATCCTTTCTCGCTTCCTCCTCTGCACTTGCACGCTCGTATTCATTCTACGTTCCATGACTACTTATAAATCTGATCTGCCATTTTCGCTAGATTACAGTAGATGGTAGAAATAGTAATGATATATCTGCTCACATCGCTGGCATATCATGGTACAATGACTACCTGTTTTTCTCACCCTCAGCATTACTTGAGCCTGGAAGACCCCAAACAGCATGGTGTACTGATGTCAACAAACATATTTTACGGTATGGCTGTGGGATGTGAAAGATTAATGAAGTAATTGTATCTTCAGAAAACTCATATAATACGTGAGGCTGGTACTGCTCCTGGAAAAAATATCACTTATGCAAGGGAAGTATCAAGCTCATAACAACACAGATTTTATCCTCATTACATCACCACTCTATACACTGGAATCGAACCAACATAATTAGGATTACTGCCGTATTAGAGGTAGAGTAATTGTCTAGATCAGGAATGGTCTAGATAATAGCACTTCATCCGTTGTTTTTCCCACAATGTTTACCATGCTGTCTTTTTCCAATATTCAGGGTGTTTTCCATGATTTACCTGCCATTTCCATACAGGTGGGAGTAGTGGGCGTGGGCAAGCTTTTGTCTTTTCTTTCCAGTTCCAACAACCCGTTGTTATATCTTGAGTGAAGGTAGTTTTACTTTACCAGATAACATCCTTCTAAGCCGCTTGATACATGTACATCCTGTGTACTGTACTCTTATTGCCACAATCGTGTAAGAAAGCATGCAGAAGGTCACAGATCGCCCCTCAAGGAAACAATATAAATATAACAACAGATAGATATTCTCCTGTTATTTGTTAACCTAATCGGTGCAAAGAGATTGCGGAGACGTGTGGAAAATTACGAACGCTTTAAATAACTCAGCTATATTAGTTTCTCCCACGCACAGATACGAATTGGCCACACTTGGGAGCTGCTATTATCGTATCAACAGTAATTACAGACGGATTCTCATTTGTATTCCCGTCAGCCCAAGGATATTATTGTTAGCTTACGTCACACTGTTTTTATTAGATCAGATGACTCCTGTTACTATTGAGAGGGTTAATGATGTCTATATATTGTATAGCCCCAGGGGTAAGAAAAGTTTCCCGTAAGTAAAATTATAGGCGTCCAAACACATCACGACGAAAGTATGAAAGACTTCCTCATACTGAAGAGGATCAGGTTGACGAGTGAAAAGTTTCTTATTTCTAATTTAATTATCCTATATTCCTCAGGTGTGTGTGTGTGTGTGTGTGTGTGTGTGTGTGTGTGTGTGTGTGTGTGTGTGTGTGTGTGTGTGTGTGTGTGTGTGTGTGTGTGTGTGTGTGTCTGTGTGTGTGCAAAGACCTATAATCTCACTACACTCTAAAATGAGGTGGAGTCGTTACGGGCCTATAACGCATGTAATCGAGTACCCAAGCTAGTGATATCCATAAACACTTCTAACTCCTCACCGATTGTGTATATTAGCTACTCCTCCTTCCCAGCACACACACACACACACACACACACACACACTGTAAGTCCAATGACGCAGTTTCGATTGCATTCCCACTTGCCTACTGTGTGTGTGTGTGTGTGTGTGTGTGTGTGTGTGTGTGTGTGTGTTTTGGAAAATACACATTACACGTGCGTCCATTTTTGGAATATTTTCAACGATCTAGCCAAGAATGGGGAAACGAACCCGGGATCCAGATAGGAGTCAGGTACCGTGTCACTACACCACGACGCGATAAAAGCTTTGCCACCCGAACTGTATGAAGAACCAGGGAAATCCATTATGGGAGGATATTTCTCAATCCTAACCCGAATGATGATACATATTTCAGAGTCATGTGGACTTTTCCATAGCACCACGCAACTCGGCAAGTGACATACGAGGCTGAGATATATTAAAACTGCCATGTCACTTGCCGAGATGCGTGGAGCTAAGCAAAATCCAGATGTCCCTGAAATATGTGCCATCACCTGGGTTTGGGTTGAAAAATATGAGTGTGAGGTGTCTTTCTTGCATTACCTTTCCAAACACAGTCAAAGAAGAACAGCAAAATGAAGAAGAGTTAGATTCTAGCTCATGATTACTGTCTAGAAAGAGTAAGGAAGCGCAATGGCATGAAGAAGAAGACGAAGAAGAAGAAGAAGTTGATGATGATGATGAAGAATTAGATGGTGATACTGATGATGATGAAGATGAATTAGAAGATGGGTTAGATATATGGACACTGACTAGAAAAGGTATGAAAACTGCTGTGATGAAATGAAAAAGAAAAAAAAAAGCAGGGTTAGATACATGGCCAAAGCTAGAAAATGTTCGAAAATTGCAAAGATAATCACGTTATAATTCTGGCCACCATCATATCATAGCAGCACCGACATCAACCACACAAACTCTCTCTCTCTCTCTCTCTCTCTCTCTCTCTCTCTCACTCTGTCATACCACCATCACAATACCCACGCTCAAACTACAACCATAGTACATCACACCCTCGCACCACCACCACCACCACCACAATCACACTATTACCACTAATGTGCGCATCGTGAGCGCGTGTCGAGCAAGCGAGCGCCATGTTATCGCTAGTAAATTCTAGAATCTATGCTGCCTAACTGCCGTGTCGACGAAAAACAAACGATAAAGTTTTGTTTACTGGTGAGATGGTTAAAGACAGAAATGAGGTGTTTTTCCTTGGTGATTTCACCACCAAAACTTAGCAAAACCGTTAAGGTAAATTCATAGGCTGGAGTTGACGCCAAAAAAACACGGAGTTAGGAAGGAAAATCTTTCTTTAACTGATTTCGTAACTGAGGCGTTCACCGACTGGAGCCGAGCACTGGCTTGGAAAACTCGAGATTCCAAGGGGTCCTACGTCTTTATGAGTGAGTGTTTAGTTGATTGCGACATATACTGAACAAGAAGCGGTGCCAAGGCACAGCAAACCCGTCCCCGGCTGCCATTTTAGTGATGACAGATAAACACAACTGGATATCTAGTCAAAGATGACACATATCATATTTGGAGAAAATCGGGAGAAAATTGACGATTTTATGCCCACTTGAAATTTTAGGCCAGACCCACCTGACATTGACCCCCCTACCACTAACTGGGGGATGGCCCCCGTGAAGTAATGAGGCATGTTATAGGATGCATATTTGAAAGATGCACCTTTAGGTTTGGGTTTCATGTCGTTATCACGAATTTGAAAGGTGTTATGGTAAAAAAATATATATTTCCTTTTTAAAAATTGGGGGACCTACACCTTGGGCCTTGGTCCAATTTGGCCCAAATTTAAACCAGGCGATCAAATTTAATCAAAAGCGCATCAGTAGTTTTTGAGTCAAGTTAACAGACTGACAGAGAGGCAGACAGACAAGCAAACAAACAGACAGACAAACCGAGTGAAAACAATACCCCTCCCCGAGCCATCCCGGGGAACACACACACACACACACACACACACACACACACACACACACACACATACACACACACACACACACACACACACACACACACACACACACACACACACACACACACACACACACACACACACACACAAAATGTCCGTATTCTTTTCATCATAGCCACATTTTTTTTTTTTGTCCGACTCTGGGCACAGGCTTCACAGCCCGTTACTAAGGCCCGGTAGACCTCTTCCATCCACATGTCACATTGAAGTTACTTGCATCTTAACCAAAGTCATACCCTCATTCACACTCACACGCTCACAACAACACCGAAGCACACCCACATCGGCTCAAAAACACCCTGACTTTCACATCCAGACTCGTACCTCAAAAACACTCTCGCTGTCTGCACACCCAGACTCAAACAACCATATCAAAAGACACGTACCCAAACCCTCACCAAACCACAGTCACACCTCATCAACCACAACCACACCCTCATCAAAGCTGCACTCATCACACCCACACTAATACACCCCACACACCCACACACACTCAAATCCAACGTAAGGTCCTCATTTTCCGCACACGCCAATTGAGCCCGGTCAAAAGATTGTTCTGGGGATTTACTAGGCAAATAAACTGTCTTGGATTGTTGAAAAGACAAAAGCATTCTCATTTGCATGTAGAAGATTCCATTGTGTGTGTGTGTGTGTGTGTGTGTGTGTGTGTGTGTGTGTGTGTGTGTGTGTGTGTGTGTGTGTGTGCGTGCGTGTGTTGTGCGGTTGACTGTTCTGGCTAAAACGAATGCCTTGGTTCAAGGTCCGAATCGACGGCGTAGAGCACCTTCGTATTATTTAACCTGAGATAACTTATCGTCAGCAGATATACCTAGTGACTCTCTCTCTCTCTCTCTCTCTCTCTCTCTCTCTCTCTCTCTCTCTCCAAGCTGTAAAATGGCATCGGTTATCAGTTCGAAGCACTTCACAACGAGGATATCTATGGTTCAATACAAACCCAAGACGATAGCATGAGTACAGTAAGAGCAGGTCAGTATGTTGACAGGGTCAAGCAGACAATTTATTAACGACTGACTGTAAAGAGTTATTCAAAAGTTGAATACTAATCTAGTGGTAACAATGATTAGTCAAGAAAGGCATCATTGTATTGAATGGATATAGTTACATGTGTGAAGTGCACTGGCATAAAACTAATTTAACCAGTGTGATAAGTATGCTACATTGTAACGAAGACAGCTGATAAGGTATTAGAAACAGAAGTCAACAAGTGGTGCCAGGCACAACAAACCTCGCCCGACAGCAGATATTTTCGACTGTTTTCAAGTTACAGCCCTGTGAAAGTCCGTGACCTTGCATTTGACCTTTCAAAGTCAAAGGTCATGGTGCCAAATGAAAGTCCATATGAGACTTCCTGTATCTTGATATTAGTAAATACCTCTATCTTCAACCAGTTTCGAGTTGTAGCCCCCTGAATAACCGTGACCTTGAGTTTAACCTTTCAAGGTCGCTTATGGTCAAAGGTCTTGTTACCAGTTAAAAACCCGTATGGGACTTCCTATACGTTGCTAAAGTAAATACCTTTCTTCAACCTGTTTCAGTTTATAGCCCCCTGAATATCTGTGACCCTGAGCTTCACCTTTCAAGGTAAATCAGGGCCAAAGGTTTTGATGCCAAATAAAAGCCCATATGGGAGTTGGTGTATGTTGATAATACTGTAGTAAAAATCTCTATCTTCAACAGGTTTCAAGTTACAGCCCTCTGAAAATCCGTGACCTTGATTTTGACCTTTCAAGGTCACTCTATTACCTCCAAAATTTAATCACTTCCTTTTGGGACCAGTAACCACACATCCTGAAAGTTTCATGTAATTTCATTCAGCCGTAATGTTGCTAACAAACAAAGAAACAAAGAAACAAACTCGACCCCCCCCCCCCAAAAAAAAAAAAAAAAATCGTCGGACTCCGTCCGACCGAGATAGCAATGTAGGTTAACATCGATAAGTTGCAAACCTGTCTCGTACGTCATAGGAATGAATGATAATAACAGGAAAAAAAAAAAAACACATTAAACTTTGTAATCTTGCCTAGTGAAGTTATCAGAAATAAATCTAAAACTAAGTGCTTTCTCTGTCAGTCAGTCACGACAATAGTAACTTAAAGTACGTTCTGGAACAGCCCTGCCAGTAGCATGACGACGTCCCCACTACCTGCAATGACCTCACCATTGCAGAAGCACCATTGTGACCAGACACTCCCATGGACAACAGCTCTCTCTCTCTCTCTCTCTCTCTCTCTCTCTCTCTCTCTCTCTCTCTCTCTCTCTCTCTCTCTCTCTCTGTGTGTGTGTGTGTGTGTGTGTGTGTGTGTGTGTGTGTGTGTGTGTGTGTGTGTACAAGTAAGCTGATCCATTTCCCTCTAAACCTTGGAGTCCCACCTTAGGCTCAAGATATTCATATTTTCACGAGTATCCCCAGCAGACTGACCCTAATGCCCCCTCATCACATATATTCATAAGGTCAGGCGCAACACGCCAGCTTTGCAGACGCCACTCTCGCCCCCATCCCGGCCTCCCTCCCAGGGCAATCCTGAAAAACGAGCGGCCGTTTCCAGCTCAGGGTAATCAGATTTACACACACCAGAGCTTAGTGGTGGTAGTATGGATAGCCTGGCTCCGGACCTGGCTACGAACTCCTGTTTTGCCTTGTCCCATTTTCGTGTTTGTAAAATATACGTTTTAACCCTGGAGCATTGGTTCCATGGAGTGAAATCTGGTCAGCCATCATCATTATTATTATCAGCACCCAGTTCAGCTTCTCAAAAGTGCGTGAGAAGTGAGAACAGAAAAAGGAAAGCACAGACATGCCAAATACCGACAGGGTGACAGACAGACAGACAAAGGTGCAATATTATACATTCACATACCATGCAATTACTTTAACTTGTTGTGTCCGCTATAACAAATCATACTTATATATTTACAAGAGAGGAGTGATCTGTGAGTTCGCTTATGAATCTGGTTCTTAAATCATAAGCCAGGCCACGTCTCGTATGTTAAGCCTTAGTGCAGCATTTCTTGTGTATTGCCGGTCTTTTTTAATGTTATTTTTATAACGTTTTATGTCTGCAATAGATACAAATATACCAGTAAAATGAGCTTTGTGAGGACGTGACAAGCGAGTGAGCGTTTGTACACATGCCACTCATCATAATTTCATCTTGGTGAAAACTTTCAACATTTCTGGTGAAGTAGTTGAACAACAACAGAAGAATAATTGAGCTACGATATTTACTTTCTCATGTTTTCTCTCTGGATGTGCATATACCGAGACGTCGTAGCATTTCGCACACGCACAATGTTCTGTTCTCTGCTCCTGACTTGCCATGTCAACGAACTGCGACGGCAAAAACAAGGCTATTGATAGAATGATAAAACCCAGAAATGGGGCGATTACCCTAGCTGATTTCACCTCCTAAACATAGAAAAAACGTTCATATAAAATTGTGAGCGTAATATCCGATATTCAATTGTTAGATTTCAGGAAAGAAAACATAGTATTAGAACAAGTAATATTTTTAAGTTCGATTCCATAGTGGAGCATGTCAATTTAAGCCACCGGTATGTAAGCTGGGATTCCAAGGGGTTTCTTTGGTCTCATGAGTAAACATATAGCTAAAAACTAAATTTGTTGAATGTTTCTACTGGCTGCTGAAAGAATCTCTTCTCTATCTCACATAGTAGAAAAGTCTATCTATCTATCTATTGCCAGACGCCTCAATCCCGTTTGGGGTGGCCACAAACAAATTGCCTCCAAGTCGCCCTGTCCCCCGCCATTTCACTGCCCTGCTCCCAACTCACACCCCCCTCTCTCATATACCTCTCCACCCCATCCCTTCATCTCATCCTCGGCCTCCCCCTCCCTCTTCCCCCCTCCACCTCACTCACATACACTCTCTTTGTCAGTCTTTCACAATCCATCCTCTCCACATGGCCAAACCACCTCAGTGTGTTCCTCATAACGCTTCCTATCACATCCACACCCACACCACAACGCTCCTTTATATCCTCATTCGTCAGCCTGTCTCTCCACGTGACTCCACAGGCTTCTCTTAAATAACTCATTTCCACTGCTCTCACTCTTGACTTGTGTCCTTCCAACAATGTCCAAGCTTCACTTCCGTACGTTAGAGTTGGTATCACAATACTGTCATGTAGTAACTTTATCACTTCCATGCTCACTTCCCTGTTTCTTATCACTGCTTTCAAAGAACCAGCAACCTTTCTTCCCTGCTGTACCCTTTCAAGCACTTCACCCTCCAAACCTCCATCCTTTCTCATCACACTACCCAAGTACTTAAACGTACTCACATTTTCCAATTCCTCACCATCCAACCTCGCTGTACATTCTCTAACTTCACCTCTCTCAAAGACCATCACTTTACTCTTCCCTACATTCACCTTTAGATTCCGTTTCTTACACACTCTCCCAAACTCATCCACCAAGCCTTGCAGCTCCCCTTCGTCTTCACTCAACAACACAGTATCATCTGCAAACAACAGCACAGGGAGTTTCCAAACACTATCCTCTCTCACCAGGACCACTCCAACATCCACTACCCTACCTTGTACCTCTTTTATTACCCCATCCATGTACAGATTGAACAACCATGGAGACATGACACATCCCTGTTTCAAACCAACTTTCAAAGAGAAAAATTCACTTAGTTCACCATCCACACGCACTGCAGCCTTCGCACCATCGTACATACTCTTCACAGCATTCAACAACTTCCCATCTACTCCATATATTCTTAACACTTTCCACAGTCCTTGTCTTTCCACCCTGTCATATGCTTTCTCCAAATCCATGAAAGCCGCATACAACTTCTTTCCCTTCTCTAGAAACTTTTCCACTAAAGATCTAAGAATGAATATCTGATCTACACAACCTCTTCCCTTCCTAAAGCCTCCCTGTTCTTCTCCAACTAATTTTTCTGTTCTTTCTCTAACTCTGTCTATAAGTATCCTACCATACACTTTTCCTATTATACTAAGAAGACAAATGCCCCTATGATTACCACACACTTCTTTTTCCCCTTTACCTTTGTACAAGGGAATAATTATACCTGACTTCCAATCCTCCGGGACTCTACCTTCCTCCCAGGCCAATCTGCACATCTTCCACATCCATTCTACTACTATCTCTCCCCCATGCTTCAGCATTTCACCACACACTCCATCAATTCCTGGGTCTTTCCCCGATTTAGCTTTCTTCATTGCTTCCACAACTTCTATCCTACTGATTTCTTCCTGTCTTCTCACCTCCCTCCTTCTCCCAGCCATTCCCCAGCCACTTATACTCGCATTACTTCCATCCTCTATGTTCAACAATTCCTTAAAGTGTTCACTCCATCTGCTCACTTTTTCTCCCTTCTCCACTAGTAATCTACCATTTTTATCTTTCACTTCCCTGCTATCTTCTCTTCCACCCTGTCTTACTCTTTTCACTTCTCTCCAGAACATTTTCTTACAGTCCCTCCACTTTACACTCAAATTCCTTCCAAATTCCTCATCCACTCTCTTCTTACTCTCTCTTACTAATCTTTTCACCTCTCTCTTTCTTTCCACATATAACTCTCTCTTCCGCCTCTCAACTTCTTCCACGCCCCTATTTCTCATCCATTCATTGTATGCTTTCTTCTTTTGTGCCACAGCCTGTTTCACCTCTTCAGTCCACCACGCTGTTCCTTGCACCCCCCTCCGTCTTCTCTTCCTTCCACACACCACATCACATGCTGCACATATTTCTTCTGTAAATATCTTGCACCCCCCCTGGGGGTAGGGGGGTTTCAAGAATACTCCCCCAGTATCCCTGCTTGTCTTACGAGGCGACTAAAAGGGTTGGTGGTGGGTTAGTGCCCCACCCCGTAAAAAGAACTAACTAAAAAAGCAAATAAAGCGCCTCGGACCCGGACGGACCATACGTTGATGACTAAGGAACGGACAAAGGACATTCTGAGGGTAGGAACATGGAATGTGAGAGGAGTGAATGATGAAAGGAAAGAGAGAGAGATTGTCCAGGTGCTTGAGGATGCAAAAGTGGATATATGTGGATTGACTGAAACTAAATGGGAAGGTGAAATGATGAGAGAATGGGAATACGGTGTAGGTATATGTGCGGGAGTCAGTGAATATGAGAGGGCAAGAGAGGGAGTATGTCTGATGATAAGCAAGAAGTGGAAGGAGAATATAAGAGAGTATGGAACAGTGGGTGCAAGGATTGTATGGGTGAGGATGAAAGTAGGTATACAAGCATGGGCGATTGTATGTGTGTATGCTCCAACAGAGGATCGAGTGGCAAGAGTGAAAGATGAGTTTTGGGCGAGAGTAGAAGCATGTATGGACAAGTTTGAGAGGAGCGAGAGAGTGCTGTTGATTGGAGACATGAATGGCAAAGTTGGGAATGTACGAGTGGATGGAGTGGTTGGTCAGTGGGGTGTGCCAGCTGAACTAGATGGGAATGGTAGTGCTTTGGTGGACATCTGTGCTGGTAAGGGGTTGGCAATAGCCAACACCTACTTTCGTCATAAGATGATCCACCGGTATACATGGAGAGTAATGAGGAGGATGGATGGTGAACTTGTTGAACGAAAGGCAATGATAGACTACGTGTGTGTGGATGAGCGAATGAGAAGACAAGTGTTGGATGCAAGGGTGTGGAGAGGGTGGGGGAATGGAGTCTCGGACCATCACTTAGTGATGGCCAAGGTAGAGCTGCAAAGAAAGTGGTTGAGGAGACGAAGGGGAAGACAGGAAGAAGCAGCTCCTGTGAGAAGAGTGGAGAAATTGCAAGATAGTGAGAAAATGACGGAGTATAAGAGCATAGTGGAAGAAAGATTGGGAAGGTATGAGCTAGAGCAGATGGAAGGGGTGGAAGACGTATGTAAGATATTCACGGAAGAGATAAGCGCAGCGTGTGAGGCGGTTTGTGGAGTGAGGAGGAGATGCAAGGGTGTGCAAGGGACAGCATGGTGGAATGATGAGGTGAAACGAGCTGTGGAACAAAAGAAGAAGGCATATGGTGAATGGTTGGCGAGTAGAGGTAGGGAAGAAGATGAAAGAGAGAAGAGAGAGGTATATGTGAGCAGGAGAAGGGAGGTTAAGAGACTGGTGAAGGAGAGTAAGAAGAAAGTGGATGAAGAGTTTGGGAGGAATCTGAGTGTGAAATGGAGGGAGAGTAAGAAATTGTTTTGGAAGGAGGTAAAGAAAGTAAGGCAGTGTGAAAGGGGAAATAGTAGGGGAGTGAAAGATAGGAATAATAGATTGTTGGTGGAGAAGAGAGAGAAATTGAGGAGATGGAAGGAGCACTTTGAGGATTTGTTGAATGTAGAGAGTGAGAGCAGTGTGAGTATAAGTGGTTGGGGAATGGCTGGGAGAAGAAGAGATGAGAGGAGGGAGGAAGAGATCAGTAGGTCGGAAGTAGTGGAAGCGATGAAGAAGATTAAGCTGGGAAAGGCCCCAGGAATTGATGGAGTGTGTGGTGAAATGCTTAGGTATGGGGGTGAGATTGTTGTGGAGTGGATATGGAAGTTGTGTAGATTGGCTTGGGAAGAGGGAAGGGTTCCAGAGGACTGGAAATCAGGTATAATTGTTCCTCTGTACAAAGGAAAAGGGGAGAGAGAAGTATGTGGTAACCATAGGGGTATTTGCCTTCTTAGTGTGACTGGTAAAATATATGGTAGAATACTCATTGATAGGGTTAGGCATATGACAGAGGAGCTAGTTGGAGAAGAACAAGGGGGATTTAGGAAGGGAAAGGGGTGTGTAGATCAGATATTTGTTCTAAGATGTTTAGTGGAGAAGTATCTAGAGAAGGGAAGGAAAGTGTATGCTGCCTTCATGGACTTGGAGAAAGCTTATGACAGAATAGATAGGCAAGGTATGTGGAAGGTATTAAGAATATATGGAGTGGAGGGGAAATTGTTGAGTGCTGTGAAGAGTATGTACGAGGGAGCTAGGGCTACGGTGCGAGTGGATGGTGAGCTGAGTGAGTTCTTTGATCTCAATGTGGGACAGAAACAGGGGTGTGTGATGTCTCCATGGCTGTTTAATATATATATGGATGGGGTTGTAAAGGAGGTGCAAGGTAGGGCAGTGGATGTGGGGGTGACCCTAATGAATGAGGGTGAGATTTGGAAGCTTCCGGTGTTGCTGTTTGCTGATGATACAGTATTGCTGAGTGAAGATGAATGGGAGTTGCAAGGTTTGGTGAATGAATTTGGGACAGTGTGTAGGAGGAGGAAGCTGAAAGTTAATGTAAACAAAAGTAAAGTTATGGTGTTTGAGAGGAATGAAGTCACTGAGTGTGCAGTGAGGTTGGATGGTGAGGATATGGAGAATGTGAGTGCATTCAAGTACTTGGGTAGTGTGATGAGTAAGGATGGAACTTTGGGGGATGAAGTACGTGAAAGGGTACAGCAGGGAAGAAAGGTTGTTGGTACACTGAAAGCAGTGATGAGAAATAGGGAGGTGAGTATGGAAGTTAAGAAGTCACTGCATGATGGTATTGTGATCCCTACCCTGACGTATGGAAGCGAGGCGTGGACCTTGCAAGAGGGGAACAAGTCAAGAGTGAGAGCAGTGGAAATGAGTTACTTGAGAGGAGCATGTGGAGTGACGTGGAGGGACAGGTTGACGAATGAAGAAGTGAAGGAACGTTGTGGGGTAGATGTGGATGTGGTTGAAAAGATTAGGAGAAATACACTGAGGTGGTTTGGACATGTGGAGAGAATGGAGAATGAAAGACTGACTAAGAGGGTGTATGTAGGTGAGGTGGAGGGAGGGAGGGGGAGGGGTAGACCGAGGATGAGGTGGAGGGATGGAGTTGAGAGGTATATGAGGGAGGGGGGGGTGAGTTGGGGGGAGGGGAGTCAAATGGTGGGTGACAGAGTGACTTGGAGGCGTTTTGTCTGCGGCCACCCTTTGCGGGATTAGGGCGTCGGGCTATAGATAGATAGATAGATAGACCTTTCACATCTCCCATCTGCTCCAATTCATATTTGCCCAATCGTTCCTCCACTTCTCTCTTATACGCTGCCTTTTTCTCATCCTCTTGTAACCTTTCCACTCTCCTTGCAACTACTCCTTCCTCTCGTCTTTCCCTTCTTCTATTCCTCCATCTTACTTGCATTCTAATTCTAAAAACCATTGCGGTCGGGCTGGGCTGGGTCGTACCGGGCCTCTCATTTCTCAGCTGAACGTAAACATCGCTTCGCTATGCTTGCTTGCTATGCTCTTTGCGTTCGCTCGCTCGCAGTCATTCTACGTTCCATGACTGTTTATTAATCTGATTCCTATTTTCGATAAGTTCCAGTAGGTGTTGGAAATAGAAGAGATATTTCTGTGCGCATCTTTCGTATATAATGGTTCAATGACTACCCCTTATTCTCACCCTCAGCATTACTTGAGCCTGGAAGACCCCAAACAGCATGGTGTACTGACGTCAACAAACATACTTTACGGTATGGCTGTGGGATGTGAAAGATTAATGAAGTAATAATATCTTCAGAAAACTCATTTAATACGTGATAATGGAACTGCTCCTGGAAAAAAAAAAATAGCACTTAAGCAAGGTAGCAATCTCATAACAACACAGATTTTATCCTCATTACATCACCACTCTATACACTGGAATCGAACCAACATAATTAGGATTACTGCCGTATTAGAGGTAGAGTAATTGTCTAGATCAGGAATGGTCTACATAATAGCACTTCATCCGTTGTTTTTCCCACAATGTTTACCATGCTGTCTTTTTCCAATATTCAGGGTGTTTTCCATGATTTACCTGCCATTTCCATACAGGTGGGCGTAGTGGGCGTGGGCAAGCCTTTGTCTTTTCGTTCCAGTTCTCACAAACGGTTGTTATATCTTGAATGAAGGTAGTTTTACTTTACCAGATAACATCCTTCTAAGCCGCTTGATACATGTACATCCTGTGTACAGTACTCTTATTGCCACAATCGTGTAAGAAAGCATGCAGAAGGTCACGGATCACCTCTCAAGGAACAGTATAAATAAATCAACAGATAGATATTCCCCTGTTATTTGTTATCGTAAACAGTGCAACGAGATTGTGGAGACGTGTGGAAAATTACGAACGCATTAAATAACTTGGCTATATTGTTTTCTCCCACGCACAGACATCGGTCACACTGCTTTGGGAGTTGCTATTTTCGTATCAAATAGTAATTACAGGCGGGTTCTCACTGTTATCCCCGTCAGCCCAAGGATATTTTTGTTTGCTTACGTCACACTGTTTTGTTTAGATCAGATGACTCCTGTTATTGTTATTGAGAGGGTTAATGATGTTTATATATTGTATAACCCCAGGAGTAACAAACGTTTCCCGTAAGTAAAATTAAAGGCGTCCAAACACATAACGACCATGAAAGACATTCTCATACTGAAGAGGATCAGGTTGACGAGTGAAAAGCTTCTTCTCATTTCTCATTTAATTATCTTATATCCCTCAGTGGTGTGTGTGTGTGTGTGTGTGTGTGTGTGTGTGTGAGATATCTTCTTCAGTTTACGACATAGATCTAAACTGAAGGGAATCAAAACTGGAGAGGATCAAAACTGGAATGAGGACATTCACCCTTGCATCTTAAACGACCTTAATAGTGATACCTGTGTTATGCCATACTCCTGTAAAGAGAACCAAATACCAGTGCTTAAGGAGCTAGAACGAATGTTACGTTTTGAGGTGTGTGTGTGTGTGTGTGTGTGTGTGTGTGTGTGTGTGTGTGTGTGTGTGTGTGTGTTTACGTGTCCGATTTTGGGCAAAGGCTTCAGAGCCTATTTCTTTGGGGCAGTGACCTATCCCAAGGCCCAGTAGTCCTCCTACATCTCCACATGTCACCATTTCGGCGCTAACACCCACCGTCCATAATGAATACATGCTAGGGCTGTCTCATACAGGACTGGTGTACTGGTATTAGCGGGGGTATTTTTACATGTCGGCGGGTCATGTGGTAGATCAGGAAAGTCTGCTTATATGAAATTCAAATCCTTAAACTGTTCCCTGCCCCAGCCGGGATTCGATCCTGGGTCCATTAGGACTGCAGGCCGCCTCTCTACCGATTCAGCCACCGCCTGTGTGTGTGTGTGTGTGTGTGTGTGTGTGTGTGTGTGTGTGTGTGTGTGTGTGTGTGTGTGTGTGTGTGTGTGTGTAAAATAACTAAATAAGTTCCAAACTTAGTTGGATTAAGCTTGTTGCATGGGACTAGGACCACCCAACGGACTGACCTGGTTGTTTTTAGAAAAATAGGTTAAATGTCAAGGCCACGTGACAAGATATGCTTAAACAGTGTTCGTATGATGTGTGATTTACTCTGTGTAAGAGTTGACGTTAATACAAGGATGCAGGAATTCTTAGAGCAATCAGTCAAGGTTTTCGGTTATGGGAAGAGTCAAAGGTAAAGGTCATTAGGCAAAGTCATCTCAGAGAGCTGCGGTCAGATATAAACCAAATTTTGTGGAAGAGTTATGGATCAGACAAGAATGACGAACTTCGATTTTGAGAGTAATCTCTGTATGGTCAAGGTCACAGTCAAAAAATTTTCCTTGTGTCCAGTTTGAGTCCACAAGTGTTGCACTTTTTTTTTTTTTTCATGGTGGCCTAAGGGATGCTCTGAGCGTTCCAACCACATGGAAGAAGGTACACCGTTAGGTGCAGAGGATTTCATTTGACATATCATTAGCCAGAATCGATCCATGTATAATTGCTTCGCAAACGGATGGACAGACTGATGGACGGAAAACCGTCATCCATCTCAAGCACACTGAGCCCTCGACCTCATTTTCGGGACGATAATTTCATGTTATGTTAAATATAGTTGCATCCTAAATATCAAAATGACAAAATATATCACTCCAGAACCACAAAGGCCTCGATACTAGCAGTGTTTTCTGGTCTTTATTACCCTGTCAAGGGCGACATGAATCTTGATTATTGGCATCCACTTACCGGCAAAATTCTTACTTTAGCTTGAGAATGTCTGTTTGTTCATTAATATCCACAAACTCTTTCATGGATATAGAAATGTTAGTATATTTATTTTATGGTATCACCCAATGAATTAATTTCATAGGAATTTCACTCTCATCTTAAATAATTACATAAACAAATAACTAAACTTAGGCAAACAAAAACGTTTCATTTCAAACCTTCCAGAATGATGTGTAATTTTATTTCACTAAAAACTGTTTGGTGGTACCTGAAATATGATTAAAAATTGTTCATTGTACAGATGAGGGTAATGTAGACTTTTTCGAACCCTTTCACGACGAGAGGTATTTCCAAACCTCAGCTAAATGGCTTTGCTGCAGCAACTCTAAAATATGAAGGATGTGATGACAAGAAAGGTTTAAATCACAAAATGAGACGAGACCTAAAAGACGGAGATAAATTAAAAGTCTGACCAATGAAAGGAAGAGGAAAAGGAAGCAACACCTTAGAAAACTGCAATTAGCGGAAGGGACAGGTAAAAGCCAAGAGTAATTAAGGAAAAGAAAGAGGATGTAAAGGACGAAGTGTTGGCTGAAAAGAAAAGGGATTTTAGATCGAGTTGAAAGGATAGAGCCAGAGGAAGTTGTGGAAAGTATTATATACCAACTTTTATTTTTAAAATGTGTCGAAAAATACAGGATTTCGGACTCAGTGCAGGGATACAATGTTAAATTCTTTATATTATGTTTACCATTATCATATCATTCATTGCCATGTTATTTCTCCCTTATTACTGAGAGGACATCTATAACCCAGCTATTCTTTGTTTTTTCTATGTAATACTCGCATACAGTGCGTGTTTCTTTCTTACGGGTAGGCACGGTCTCCGGCACAGATATACAGTATTTCATAACTTACATGATAGACATTCACTAAAACAAAAATGTCTGTTTTTTCTGCCACACCCACAAGGGCGGTAAAAATCTATTATGTGTCACCAACTGTGTCACGCACTCACGCACTCAATCAGTCAATTGATGTCAGTGAACAGATCATTAAAAAAAAAAAATCAATCCTTAATTCATTCACTAAGTCACGCTGTCTCACTCACTCACTGTACACATCTGAAACATCAACTCTGGTAGGCTGGAAACATTGAGTTTTATATATATATATATATATATATATATATATATTTTTTTTTTTTTTTTTTTTTTTTTTTTTTTTTTTTTGAGCGTCACACTTATGGGGGGATGTTGAGGGTTAGGAGTGTTGATGGTGTGTCTTGACTATATCTGCGGCGTCTGAAGTGAGTGGAGTGTGCATCTGAGGTGTGGATGGAGGGGGTGGTATCCAAAGACAAAGAACACATTTGGAGATGCGTTACTGTTTACTGTAGTTGAGGTGAGTGTAACTATATATATTTTTTGCCGTATTATTCATATTCCCATTTTATTTCATCATAATGTACAACGTTAGAAAAATAAATAAATGCAATAATGACCACTCCCCTTAAAGCTATGAGACAATTGGTAAACAACGTTTTTTTTTTTTTTCTTTCCGTTAATTTTATTTCTTCATCAAGATCACTGCATCACCACTGGGGCAAAGGCGTAAAGTGTGGAATACTGAGTAAGCATCTGACTCATATAATTCGTAATACTTCTCAAGCACTTTTTTTTAACTTGCATTTAACTTCATGTTATTTTATTTTTCTCAGAATTTTCCAGTAACAACGTCAACAGTGTGCAAGGATAATTTTGTTATATTTTTGTCGAAATGATACTGTAAAATTCAGTTCAACCATTTATGACTGTCACTTATTACATCCTCTCTCGTGAAACAGGAGGTGGTGTTAAGTTTTATTCGTTGTGTGTGTGTGTGTGTGTGTGTGTGTGTGTGTGTGTGTGTGTGTGTGTGTGTGTGTGTGTGTCCCCTACGGGAACCACCTCGTCGTGATAGGAGGCTAGCGTATCCTGTAAATTTGGTGGGCTGAACCAGAGAGGAGAAATCCCCCCCCCCCCAGGAATCAGGAGAAGGAGTGTTATCCATTCTGGAGGGGCCATCAGTGAGGTGTCAAAATTAGTGCTCCCAGGTCCACTGCCTTGTGGATTACCCGTGGATGGGTTAAGGCAACAGGAGTGAACTGCGAACGAAAAATCATTGCTGGAGTCCCACAGAAGGTGGAGCTTGATAGATGAAGCTCCCGGCAGACTGCTGCAACCCAGATCGGTAGATGTTTGTTATGAATCTTCATGCCATCATCACAGGCTGAGAAAGGCCAAGCCATGTGTTGGTAAGGACTGCGCACCCTTACTATCACACCAAATCCACTTACTGTACAAGCCCACTGTTGTACTCACCTGCCATTTCATCTTTTCATCAAAATCTATAGATTATGGTGGACTGAAAAAGCAAAACAGCTGCAAAGACTAGCTGATATTAGTGACCAAAATGGGTTCTACAACCCCATAAAAACCATCTGTGGGCAAAATAAACACAACATAACCCCTATACGATCAGCTGAAGGAGAGCTGTAAGACATGGAAACAAACAATCCTAGAAAGACGGGCACGACACTGCAATACATTACTGAACTGAAGAAACCCGATGGAGCACAATATCCTTGATAACATTCCAAATGCTCCTGAAGCAGCAGATCTCGATGTCCCATCAACATTAGCAGAAGCTGGTCAGGCCATCCAATCTCTAAATAGTAACGAAAGCCCTGGCTCTGACTGCATGCCATCTGAACAAATCAAAGAGGGCGGCCATTTGCTCTATCAGTGCCTCCATAATCTCGTGTTGACTATCTGGAACCAACAACAATTTCGTTCTGAATTTATTACTACTGATATTGTAATTATCTACAAGATTAAAATGGGGCCACTCAAGTTGTGACAGCAGCAGAGGTATCTCCTCCCTTGTAAAGTTTAGCAAAGTACTAGTCAGATAATATTATCCAGACTGACAAAACATCTGACAGAGTCTATGTTCCTGTTTGTTTGTTTAGACGGTTCTATCTTGTCCTCTATTTATTTTGATATACAGCCCTCTCTATATTTTTCCGTCTGACTGTCTCTCTGTCATACTATGTATGTAGTATGGATGGATGGATGAATGGATCTGTCTGTCTGTCTGTACATCACACCATATGTCTCACTGATGGCTGATGCCGTATAATTATGAGGTGTTTCCATCGCTTCTACAAACAGTCCTCTTACCTGACCCATAAAGATAACCCTTCCCTACCGACTCCCATACAGACTCCTAACTACCAGTTACCCTGCGGACAGCTCATCTCCAGCTATCTTACACACACCCTTCCCACCACCTCCCCTACACACAGCCATCTACCACCTCCCCTACACAGTCTTCCTACCACCACCCTTACACACAGCCATCCTACCACCACCCCTACACACAGCCTGCAACCTCGAGTACAGACGTCTACCTTCCCATACTTTCACTCATCCTTTCCTGAAATATCATTGGGCTGGTCCATTCCATTCCTATATTAACCGTAGGGGTCGGTTTTAACTTCCCTGATGGCGTCATTTGTCCCATGACTGACAGGGGACACCTTGTTCACTGTTTGGTTTTCCTCTGTGTGTGTGTGTGTGTGTGTGTGTGTGTGTGTGTGTGTGTGTGTGTGTGTGTGTGTGTGTGTGTGTGTGTGTGTGTGTGTGTGATATGCTGGTGGATGTTGTTTAAACGATATTCAGATAATCCGACTATCCCTGGCCCCCAAACATAAATGTCTCATGGTTCATTGGGTTACACTTCAGAGGATTTTATTGCTCACTTTTGGTTCGATATATTCGTCTGGCGTTGACTGGATTAAAATGCCAGAACTCCACCTACCGAGAAATGGACATTGGTGTCAATTTTAACAGTTTCAGGCACTTAACCTCACACTTAGATCAGCATAATCGTCTGGCATTACCTGAAATACAGTGTCGGAGATTACCCAACCATGGCAAAGTTAATGGTTGCAGAAATATTACTCTCACTCTCCAACACTCACAGTTAGTTTGGTCAGCATTAGGTTGTCGCAAGAGAGGAACAGTACGGCGTTAATTACATTCCTAGTGTATCAAGTACTGTATAGACTACTCGTACATTCCCCTTCATCACTGACCTGCAAAAGCTGGGATTTATGGTTTAATATTCTCTCTCTCTCTCTCTCTCTCTCTCTCTCTCTCTCTCTCTCTCTCTCTCTCTCTCTCTCTCTCTAATTTGTTTGTGTGTGTGTGTGTGTGTGTGTGTGTGTGTGTGTGTGTGTGTGTGTATCGTTTGTCTTTTCTACTCACTTGTTTCTCCATATTCTTTTCTCCCCGGATGTCACGCCCTCTTTGTCCCCTGGTCCTCTTCTTCTCTCTTCCTCTCTCTCGCTTGGTCTTTCTCCCTTCCCTCGTCCCTCTTTTGTCTCTTTTCCTGTTTTCTGTATTCTTTCTTCACATTCATCTCCCACTCTTTATGACTTTGTATTTCACTCCCTTTGAAGCTCTCTCTCCCCACCACTTGCTCCCACATTTTTCAGCACCTTTGTCTCACTTCTCCCCATTCCCCGCCTCTTTCTTCCATTCTGTGTCTCCTCCCTACCTTCTCCACTCTACTTCTCCCGCCATATCTCCCACTCCCCTACAATTCCCTATCCCTCTCCCTTTCTCCCTCCTTTCTCTCGCTCCCTTTCCACTCTCTCCCTTCTATAAAATATTTTCCCTATTTTCCCAGTCCCCCTCTGTGTTATTCCTTCCAAGGCGTTCAAATGATACGTCAGATATCTTTTCCTGCCATCCATCCTTCCTCATCTTTCCTTCGTTTCTTCTGCTTTGTTTTCTTTTTCTTCTTCTTCTTCTTCTTCGTCTTCGTCTTCCTCTTCTTCTTCTTCTCCTTCTTCTTCTTCTTCTTCTCCTTCTTCTTCTCTACGCCGATCCTTTCCTCTTCGTGTATTTTTTTCTTTCTTCCACTCCTTTCATTCTCTTTTTTTATCTCCTCTGCTATCTCCCTTCCAAATCCTCTCGTCCTCACCCATCATTATTTTTTTTTTTTGTCATGCTATATCGGTAAAATAAACCCACTTGCCCTTTTGCGGTAACATGAACCTCTGGCCCATTAAGAGAACAATAACATTTTGGCCCTTTAGCGGTAACAGTAACCTTTTGGCCCTTTAGCGGTAACAGTAACCTTTTGGCCCTTTAGCGGTAACAGTAACCTTTTGGCCCTTTAGCGGTAACAGTAACCTTTTGGCCCTTTAGCGGTAACAGCAACCTTTTGGCCTTTTAGCGGTAACAGCAACCTTTTGGCCCTTTAGCGGTAACAGTAACCTTTTGGCCCTTTAGCGGTAACAGTAATGTTTTGGCCCTTTAGCGGTAACAGTAACCTTTTGGCTCTTTAGAGGTAATAGTAATCTCGTGGCCCTTTATCGGTAACAGTAACTTCTGTGCCCTTTATCGGTAACATTAACTACTGTACCCTTTATCGGTTACAGTAACTTCTGTGTCCTTCAGCGGTAACATTAACTTCTGTGCCCTTTATTGGTGAAAGTAACTTCTGTGCCCTTTATCGGTAACAGTAACTTCTGTGCCCTTTATCGGTAAAAGTAACTTCTGTGCCCTTTAGCGGTAACAGTAACTTCTGTGCCCTTTATCGGTAAAAGTAACTTCTGTGCCCCTTATCGGTAAAAGTAACTTCTGTGCTCCTTATCGGTAAAAATAACTTCTGTGTCCTTTATCGATAACAGTAACTTCTGTGCCCTTTATCGGTAAAAGTAACTTCTGTGCCCTTTAGCGGTAACAGTAACTTCTGTGTCTTTTGGCGGTAACAGTAACTTCTGTGCTTTTTATCAACAACAATAACTTCTGTGCCCTCTAGCGGTAACTCTAACCTCTTGGCCCTTTAGCGGTAACATTAATTTCTTCATTAACACAGATGGCTCCTAAGATGACTGTAAGAGCCTTGGAATAAAATGAATTGGATGAAACTGACATCATGGTACTAAAAGTTTTAGAAGGTTAACTATAGCAGTTTTAATACCTGTTGTATATTCTTTTCCCTCCAGTGCCCCTTGCCTGTTTCCTTCCGTGCTGTTGGATGTTAGAAAACTTGCCACATTTAACTTCTCCATTAGGTTATGGGAAATTCCAGCACCCTCTATGGACTGTGATTCATATTCCACCTTGTAGTACATCCACTTCCAGGCAATGATATTCTTATAGTGCATACCGAGAGAATAGGGAACTTGCAATATTTCGTTTCGTTAATCTGGTGACGTCTTTGTATTTTATTACTGACATTTGTAGATAATACAATTCACCAGAGACTTATTGAACTAGAAAGTTTAGATACCGGCTTCATTAATCCCGTCACTGTTATGGTGCACTCCTGGTAAGAACGGTATACTATGGTAGTAGAATAAAAAAAAATGCTTCCCACACAGTGAATTGAAAGTACCAATTTCTCCACCTACGCCAGAGAAACTCCATTAACCAAATGGTTAATTATATTCTTAAAGTAACCGAGCGTCATCATATGTGTCCCCTATCTCCCCTCTCTGAAGAGACTATGACACAATCACAATTGAGTAAATGCATCTGGAGTTAATTAAATTAGTACACAAGAGTTACCTATACGATGAGAGAGCTGATAGTTTTGTTGTCCTGTAGCAGGTAACTTGTCACGTCCTTCCTAGATCAGCGTATAGAATTATTACTAGTTACTAAGGTTAACATTAATTCCAACAAGGTAATACTAACACCACATTCCACATACTCCAGCTCCCTTCACCGTTTTCTCTTCCCACCCAGTACTTATGTGGTGTTTGGTGGTGGCAAATTTTCCACACTTCTCGATTCATCGTAAAGCTATCGCATTAGTCAGAAGTTAATATTTTCAAGTCGGGTCAGCTTTGTTATTTAGTTCGATTAACTTCAAATGATTTTTTTGTTTCACTTGCAGGAAGACAGAGTGCTAATCCCTTGAATCACATAAACATTTTTATGGGTTTCTTCCTGCTACCTTCAGGTGAATAAATTCACCTGCGTTAACACCCTCTGTTCAACTCTACCAGCCATCTCCCGCACAACTCCAGTTCTCCTTCGCACTTCATCATTTCGCACTCGATCCATACGCGTCACTCCACACATACTCCTCAGACACCTCATCTCCATTACATTCAAACTTTTCCTCTGCTACACCCATATTCCATGTTTCAGCCTCATATGACGCATTCGGTACCACAACACCTTCATACAGCCTTCTCTTTACATCCATTCTAAGCGAACGACATCTAAACACTTTTTTCGTTTCTTCCAGCACCTTTCCTACTTCATTCATTCTAAACTTCACTTGTGCATCTATTCTTCCATCCACAGCAACATGTGACCCTAAATACTTAAAACACTACTTCCTTAAGCAACTCACCATTCAAAACAATATTTATCCTCCTACCATCTACCAACCTCATACACTTCATCACTTTACTCTTATTCTCATTTACTTTCAATTTCCTCCTTTCACACACCCTTCGAAACTCCTCTACCAACTGTCTCAATCTCTTTTCTGAATCAGCCACCAGTGCAGTATCATCTGCAAACAGTAGCTGCTTCAGGTTCCACTCTCTACCATCAACATTCACCAGACTCAGACCTCCACTTAACACTCTTGCATTCATCTCCCTTACAACACCATCCATATAAATATTAAACAACCAAGGCGACATCACATATCCCTGCTGCAGTCCCACTCTCGTGGGAAACCAGTCACTCACAGTATATCCCACTCTTACACACGTTTTACTATTTATATAAAAACTTTTCACTCTTTATTGTAACCTACTATCAGGTCCATACAATCTTAAAACAGTCCACAAAGCCTGCCTATCAATTCTATCATACGCATTCTCTAAATCTATGTACGCCCAAAACACATCGTTACCTTTCGCTAAATACTTTTCACACACCTGTGTCACAGCAAACACCTGATCCACACACACCCTCCCACTCCTAAAGATACACTGCTCATCACCAGTCACTCTCTCTGTACCCTCTCTGACTCTCTTAATTAACACTCTGCTATACACCTTATCTACAACACTCAACAGATTTATACCCCTAAAACTGGTACATTCATACTTATCACCCTTACCTTTATACAACGGAACCACACAAGCACTTGCCTAATCAACTGGCACCATACCTTTCACAAAGCACACATTCAACAATCTTACCTACCAGTCAACAATTGTCGCTCCACCACCTTTCAGGCATTCCACATTACACCCATCCATACCTGCAGCTTTCCCTGTTGCTATTACATACGACATACATTTGCAAAGAAAACGGACTCATAACATCTACTTTCCGTGTTACTATCTGCATATTTAATCACTTTAGGATATTTCCAGTCGGCATTATGGCCTGTGTCAAACCTGTTCCACAGTCACATTATTCATATTAAAACACTTCGTCATATTATTTTATGTTCCATCACTCGTTCCATTAAACCTCAAAGTGTTTCTCCAACATATTCGTTACTACATCCTGAACAAGGTACACTGTAAACTACTGCCTGGCGTACATCCTGTCTGCACTTTTTCTATCTCTCTATCAATTGCCAGACGCCTTAATCCCGTAAGGAGTGGCCACAAACAAATCGCCTCCAAGGCGCCCTGTCCCCCGTCATTTCACTGCCCTGCTCCCAACTCACACCCCCCTCTCTCATATACCTTTCCACCCCATCCCTCCATCTCATCCTCGGCCTCCCCCTTCCTCTTCCCCCCTCCACCTCACTCACATACACTCTCTTCGTCAGTCTTTCACCCTCCATCCTCTCCACATGGCCAAACCACCTCAGTGTGTTCCTCATAACGCTTCCTATCACATCCACATCCACACCACAACGCTCCTTTATATCCTCATTCGTCAGCCTGTCTCTCCATGTGACTCCACAGGCTCCTCTTAAATAACTCATTTCCACTGCTCTCACTCTTGACTTGTGTCCTTCCAACAACGTCCAAGCCTCACTTCCATACGTTAGAGTTGGTATCACAATACGTCATGTAGTAACTTTTTCACTTCCATGCTCACTTCCCTGTTTCTTATCACTGCTTTCAAAGAACTAGCAACCTTTCTTCCCTGCTGTACCCTTTCAAGCACTTCACCCTCCAAACCTCCATCCTTACTCATCACACTACCCAAGTACTTAAACACACTCACATTTTCCAATTCCTCACCATCCAACCTCGCTGTACATTCACTGACTTCACCTCTCTCAAAGACCATCACTTTACACTTCCCTGCGGTACATTCACCTTTAGATTCCGTTTCTTACACACTCTCCCAAACTCATCCACCAAGCCTTGCAGCTCCCCTTCGTCTTCACTCAACAACACAGTATCATCTGCAAACAACAGTACAGGGAGTTTCCAAACACTATCCTCTCTCACCAGGGCCACTCCAACATCCACTACCCTACCTTGTACCTCTTTTATTACCCCATCCATGTACAGATTGAACAACCATGGAGACATGACACATCCCTGTTTCAAACCAACTTTCAAAGAGAAAAATTCACTTAGTTCACCATCCACACGCACTGCAGCCTTCGCACCATCGTACATACTCTTCACAGCATTCAACAACTTCCCATCTACTCCATATATTCTTAACACTTTCCACAATCCTTGTCTATCCACCCTGTCATATGCTTTCTCCAAATCCACGAAAGCCGCATACAACTTCTTTCCCTTCTCTAGAAACTTTTCCACTAAAGATCTAAGAATGAATATCTGATCTAAACAACCTCTTCCCTTCCTAAAGCCTCCTTGTTCTTCTCCAACTAATTTCTCTGTTCTTTTTCTAACTCTGTCTATAAGTATCCTACCATACACTTTTCCTATTATACTAAGAAGACAAATGCCCCTATGATTACCACACACTTCTTTTTCCCCTTTTCCTTTGCACAAGGGAATAATTATACCTGATATCTGTTGTGTTTATACGTCAACGTTAAAATGACTGCCGGGAACGGGTTTGCTGTGCATTGGCACTACTTCTAGTTCATTAATTATTTTATTACTGGACAGACCTAATGCGGTCAGGATATAATAAAACGATGTTCGGTATAATAAGTGTTGATAGAAACTTGCTGGCCGACTGCTGCCACGCGTCAATCAGTGGCCACACTTTGCCCTACTCAACAGTTCACAACATGTGGATGCAGATAATATTATCATAGGAACCCACTACTAATATATTCTGCCACTGAATGGTAAAGTGATGGTTTTGTACGTATATGGCCATTAATATTGTCCGCTATTCCCTGAGCCCAGCACTCGTAGTTGCCACGTTTGGCTGTTGCTGTGGTCTCTCTCTCTCTCTCTTTCTCTCTCTCTCTCTACTAATCCGAATATTGACTGGAAAAATTCGTGTGCAGATAAGGAATGGAACAGGTCGTTGGAACTGATAGACGATGCATTTTAAGTTAGGCAGCGAGTACACGTGCTTGGTAATAATATTCTCGTCCATGCCCTAGCAATAGCCAGTAATGTAATAAATTTTTATGAAGGTGAAAATATTGGCAACAACGATCATAATGTCATTTGACTTTAAGTTAACATCACCTGTAAGACAAGTATATACAGCCCTTGATTTTCCTAACTTTATAAAACTTATTTTGATAATACTCGTATGAGAAAGGAAACTTTCAACACAAACTAGCTTTAGTTACCACATGTGGAGAACGTCGAAGAATTATAGGAGATATTCACACATCGGTTGATGTATAACGAACGAAAGAATATAACGAGAATTACCCGAACAAATAATCACAACAATAAACCGGCCTGGATGTCGAAGTACAGTGAAGAAATTATTGGTCGCAAGTACAGGGCATATAAAAACTATAACTCTACAGGAAATCTTGATAACGCTACCAAATATCTGCATCAATATACGCAAATTATTCGGAAAACTAAACAAGATAATGAGGCGAAATTTTTTTCATGAAAGCAAATTCAAACTGTAATTTTTTTTTTCATTATGTGAGGAGTAGGAAAAATGTAAAGGAGAGCCTAGGCTTATTAATAATCTCAGGTGATCTCGTTCATGTTAACCAATCAATAGCATCAATACTGAACGACTCATTTCACAGTGTCTCCACAATGGAAATAGTGTAAACATTACCATCCATCAATCGATATTCTTAGGACCAGAAGATGTTAAAATATCGATCAACGAAGGAACAGGACACGAAGAGTTAAATTATCTTCAGATAATCAACCAAATAAATCTGCCGGGCTAGATCAGATTCCTCCTTGCATATTGCAAGAATGTTACACAGATAGCCTTTCCTACAACTAAAATATTAAATAAAACACTAAGTGAATGTACAGAACCTAATCCATGGAAACTCGCACATATATCACCAGTCATTAAAAAGGGCGATAAAAAACGCATCACAAATTACCGTCCATTAACCCTAACGTCAGGACTCAGGAATATTCAGGGAAAAAAAATTAATAGATAAAACTGCCGTGTTCTTTAATAAGCATATTCTGATAACAGATAATCAGCACGGGTTTCGTAATAATAGATCATACCTCACAAATCTGCTTGATTTTTTTTTACAAACGTATGCGATATCTGGGACGCAAAAATATCGTAGGATGCCATTTACCAACATTTCAAGAAAACGTTTGATAAGGTCCCCCATCTACGACTACTGGAAAAACTGAAAGCCAAGGCATCTTTAACAAATTATGTACATGGTTTGGTGACTGGTTAAGGAATCGTAAGCAATGTGCAGTGGTAAGTGGTGGATCATCTGAGTGGCTATAAGTAATATGTGGAGGTCCTCAAGGGTCAGTTCTAGGACCAGTTCTTTTTGCTATTTATATCAGTGACAGAAAATGGACTTGTTTCGAAGGTAGCAAAATTAGCAGATGACACGAAAACTGGAGACAAAGTAAATACGAAAGCAGACTGAGAATCTATACAAAACGACCTGTATAAGTTAGTAAATTGGAGTGATAGATGGCAGATGAAATTTATAGATAAGTGTTAAGATAATGCACTCTGGCGACAAAAACATTAAAAATCAATATAGCAGGTTCAATACCTAAGTGACGGAAGTAAAGGTCGAGAAAGATTTAGTGGTTAGCAATAACGACCTCAAAAACGCAAAACCGTGTATAGCAGCAAATAACAAGGCAAACAAAATGCTCAGCTTCATCGCAAGGAACTTTCATCATAATACGCCCGACATAATCTCTAAGCTTTAAATGTCATTCGTTAGAACACATCTAGAATACATGTGCAGCAGTGGTCCCAGAATCTTATTATGGAGGAAGACTGACTCGAGAAAGTGCAAAGCAGAAACACAAAAATGATCCCATCACATTAAAATTTATCAAACAAAGAGTGACTAAATAAACTAAATATGTTTTCCCTGAAAAAGCGACAGCTTAGAGATTTCATACAAGTGTTTAAATTCTTCAGAAATTTCATGTTAGATAAGATCGTTTGTTCGAAATAGAGGATGATACTGTGACTAGAAATAATGGAAGAAACGCAAAAGCAAGAGATGCAAAAATAACATGGGGAAAAACTACTTTAATATTAGCGCAGTGGTACAGTGGAACTGGATACCACAAACAGTAGTTAGTGCAAAAACTACTGATATCTTAAAATTGGGCCAGACAAATATTTTGAGACTAAAGGCAAAACCTAACTTAGTCATATTTGTTTCCTGGATGAAGTGTGTGCTGAAGACTGTGAGACGTTTCCTTAATAGCAAGGACATCGGCGACTGTGTCTGCATTTCTTTGACAGATTTGTTGAACGGGCATAGTTGTTCCCCTTCTGCCTCTCCTGTAAAATTTCTATGCTTTCTGTTAACAAGCGTGGTATTGTTTTTCTCTTTTTCCTAACGGTTTTCCGGACTGTGTGGTGGATGAGTATGTATTAAGAGAATGAGCGAATGATTAAGAGAGTATATATATATATATATATATATATATATATATATATATATATATATATATATATATATATATATATATATATATATATACAGAGAGAGAGAGAGAGATTAACTCTGTAGACAAACATTCAGTGAATCATACCGCTTTGCATCTGAATATACAGTATGAGCCAGAGCTCCTGTCTTAAACTTTTCCTCTCCTTCTTTTATATAAGGTGGTACACGACCACTGGTAAACTTTTACTGGCCGCCACAAAATTGGCCAGCTTCGTCTGTGAAGCTCCTGTGGCCACCGTGTACCCACATTTTATTAGTGGATTTTTTAGTCAGTTACTCGCTCTCGTGAAGAACTTCCAGCAAACTAATTTCGCACTGATATTCGTGGTCTTCGGTGCAGTAATCTCAGATGATTGAAATCCTCTGGCTTTTGCTGTAAAGACTAGAACTGTCTCGGCATTGTTAGAGTTACTTGTGACAGTTGTTTTGTTTTTTTCACTTTCACATACTCAGCAAAATCAAATAAACTGATATTACCTGGAACCGGGTATTACAGGTGCCCAAACACTGAGAGTAAATCTAAGTCCATAGTGAATGAGAGGTTCGCAAGGAAGGCTTTGGGGAGTGTGATGGCTGGGAGAAGATGAAGAGCGACAACCCAATGGAAAGGTAGGATAGTGAGGAATATGAGCTACTGTAGATTTACAAACTGATTGGGTGGACTTATTAGACGGACGGACGTGGGAGATGAAGAGGTAGTCCAATACTTAAAAGGAAGAGGAGGATAGTGGTGTGTATGATAAAGTACAGATGTATAAATTAGGAAATAGATTCTGTGAGGTGCGGTGCTTGCGAGAACTGGTAGCCCGAGAACCAAGAGCAAGAACCAGGTATCTGAGTTTGTGAGGAAGGGTGGAGTATTGCTGAAAAAGGTATAGCTCTTTGTGGTGGAAAAAATATGCAGCATGAGCAATTAGAACGATATTCTAGCACCTACCCTTCAGAGACTGGTGCAGAGACCAGAGAGAAATTAATGAAGGGAGACGTAGAAACTGGTAACATATTTCAGATGAATAAAATCTCCAGAGGTTTCTTTGAATAAAATATACATTCGTGCGTCCAAAGAAGGAAAATTGTTAATGATGAGTAATTCATCATCTACAGATAAAATATAAGGTAACTTCCCGAGCCTTTAGATAATAATATAATTGTCCAGCTCATGGCATGAAATTTATACCATGGTGCTGAAGGGGCTAATGAAATTACTTATAATCGTTGATAAGTATAATCATCTGTGTTTCAAAGATAACATTAATAAAGGAAGAAATAGTACGGCTAACGTTATTAAACAAGAAAATATAATTAAAAGCCAAGTGAGTAAAGACAGTTACCTGTGGGAAGAAAATCTTCCCTGACACATGATAGAGTTGCTGTTATGTAACCACACACACACACACACACACACACACATATATATATATATATATATATATATATATATATATATATATATATATATATATATATATATATAATCACGCTGTCAACAGTTAGTTTTGCTGAAATCACATAGCTGAAGCACAGTTAGAGGCTTATTTCATGTTCTAGAGTAGCTCTCTGGCACCCTCCTGATTTATTTACACCTTTGTATTTTCTATATGTTACCTAAATTGTTTTAAAATATACAGTTTTCATTAAACAGTATGTTATCGTACTATGCGCACAGGCAAACTGGTAGATAGGCGTGAAAGGGAGGCCCCTAAGTAGACAAACCTTAGGCGTTTTAGACCGCTCTGAAATGCTCTAAGGCGGGGAGAGGAGGTCGAAGAACTGTTGCTACATTTACACCCCATCCACCACATAACTGACCAGACATAGTGTTATTATCCTTGATTAATCCATTCTCTACAAGAGAGAGAGAGAGAGACAGACAGAGACAGAGACAGAGACAGAGACAGAGATTTGAATGGAAATTGTCCTTTTCTGCAAGTTAATTTTCATAATGGAAAAATAAACAGCAAGGTGAGAATTGCTAGGAGAGTCTACTAAGCCCACAAGAATTACGGCCATTACGAGACCAGTCCTTTGTATATGTGAGGGAGAGATGGAGTAAGTCTTGTTGGTATATACTGACGCCACGCACAGCACAAAAAAAAAAAAAAAAATGAATTGCGCCATCATTTCTTGAATACTGTACGTCAATAGTGAGACTACTCTGATCTTCACCTCATCAGCTCTACTCTCTGCCATTCTGTTTACACAACATCGTACCTAGGAGTCATATTGGAGCTGCCAAGAGAGCGATGGTGTGGTTGGGTTTACAGATAAATAATATATGCTGCGCAGGAGGGGATAGCAGTACAAACATTCTCCACCTGGCAGGAACAAACTCTCATTTTATCTGCGTGGCAAACCATGAAAATGGGTTTGTTTAATGCACTTTGGGTCCGCTGTCTCTGGATGGAGTTACCACTTCACACCTGATTCCTGGCTAAACTTAGAAAAACGGTGCTCTGACCGGGGAACTATCTTTTTCCTCAGACGTGACGTTGTCCGAAGCTACTGTGAGCATAAATGAAAGTACGTTTCGACATAATTTTCATGGATGAGCACGTTATCTGACCTTTGTTAATAATTTTCATACGCCCCTGCGATGCTTCGCTGATAGTGTAATTTTAGGATATTTACTTAACAGTTTACGTGATAATTTTATGTGTTTCATCATTATGAAACCTTTGGCATCTGTTAGTGCCGAATTCTTACAGTTCTGAAGCAAATTTCGCATTATGTGAGATTTAATTTGGCAGCTGAGGTACTTGTTACCCGACCGCTGGTTATATATTAATGTTTTCTCACTTCATTCCCAGCATACTATCATTTTGGTTATGTTCATCTCCAGACTCGCTTCGCATATATTAATGAGTTGATAGACTCTCATTTATTATTCATACATATATCATCACTGTATATCGTCACCTTTGGAATGGATTAAAAGGCTCCACTAGTGTAATATGATATTATCGAATGGTTAAGAAGAACAACAATGAGATGCTCTTAACATGATCAGTTCTTTAAAAGAGAAACTAAAGGTAGTTTGGAAGTGGAATACCGTGATTTCATGTCGAAGGAAAGATTGGAGAGAGAGAGAGAGAGAGACAGAGACAGAGACAGAGACAGACAGACAGACAGACAGAATTTAAGCAGGAGACAGTGTATAGTTAATGTTAGTGATCCCTTTGGCTTAGTAGAAAGTAATAAACAACAGGGTCTATGGTGGAATATGAAACGACATAAATCACTCAGATGGGGAGTGATGGGTGGAAGGGAGACACTTAATGTGATAATAGGCAAGGAATAGGAAGGAGGGCATTGTGGGGATGGAGTAAGGAGGAGGAAAAAGGTTGTCATATTAGGGAGGAAATCATCACCACTGCCACCATCATCGTCAGTATAATTGTCACAGTCCTAAACTCGTTCCTACTATTAGGTATGAGGTAGGTGGCGTTCAAAATTATCACAATGGAAAATGCAGAACTATGAAGTAGGAGAAGAGAAGCAGACAATGAGCGATAGTACTTATTATCACCGTCATCATTCCAATTTTTATCCCATTGTTAGGTACAGGGAAGGTATAATTCAGAAACAAAAAGTTATGAATCTGATAGTGTGAAAGTTATATCCAGAGGGGCCTGCGATGATGGGGCCCATATCCATCCATTAAATCACTTTTCAAGACCTTGGGAATATGAGAGGCAGCGCCAAGGAGAAAAGAGAAGGGGCGGAGACTGGTGAGAAACGCGAGACGACGTGATGATGAGAAGGATGACAGTCATTTTGGCGATGTTACCGAGCAGTGAGTGACAATATTAAAGGAGGAGAATAACAAGGAATATAAAGTAAGCTGGATTTAGGGACCGTCTGAGAGAGCCAGTAAGTAGTATACATTAATCTTTTTTCGCCTATGGACGTACAGTTCCTACGGTATATAATAGGCCAGCATAAAATTATGTATCAACTGAGTGAACTCATACCGTGAATTGGTTCAGATTTTTTTTTTCAGTAATGGACGCTCCCAAGCATTGTACTCAGGCTAACACTTGATAATTTTATCCATCTGAGGGCTATGCATATTATGAAAAATATACATTTTTATTTGAACCTTTCAGTACGATAACCTCTTGAATATGTTTCAGCTGCGACCGATGGAAGGTGTTTTCTCTGACTGTAATATTTAATGAAGCTTATAATAAATAACGAACACTCAGAATCTTAAAATGAAAGCTAATTAAACGTTGATGAGAACCGTGGATTACCTAAGGAAACTGATTTTGTTTTACGAGGTTTGATTTCCTGCAACTTTTCGTTTTCCTGGATAGATCTGTGGATCGTACTAACCGGAAAATTGTTTAGTGGTGATTTTTTCCAGTCCTGATACTCGATTGAAAACTTTTATTACAAACAGCCTGGAATTTTGTAGCGACATTGAATGGAGGATGCCGCTTAGTAATAAATAATTTTCAGTATATACGATTTTACACACACACACATACACACACACACACACACACACACACACACACACACACACACACACACACACACACACACACACACATCGGTGCCGTCAATTAAGAACTATAGAAATGTCTTCTGTGTTTGAGGAAGTATTATTACATCAGGCAGATACACCTGAATGAACCGATCCTGCTTTTCTTCCTCGGTAATGATTCTTGGTGCACAGGGAGACAATGTAATAGCTTTCCTTGGGAAACACACTCCACTGATTCTGATGCCCTTTGTCTGAACTTCAAAAGCGTCTGATAAAAGTCTCTTCTTTCACTAGCTTTATGGAACAGAACAATATGTTTAATACCTTGATAAGGCAGCTGTAGACAGTATGCTTGTGAATGTGGGAGTTTGGAAGTGACCGTGTGTAAGTACGTACTGTATGTGTTGTTACGCACATGCAGTATGATATGGTCGTTCAGCTCTATGCATGATTCATGTGAAAGGGTCCCTGAACATGGATCTTGGCCGAAGAACACAACGATTCTGTCACCAAAAATTTGACCCTTATACTCAGTGCTAGGCACATGGAAATAAATTTGAGATGCTTTTGAGCTATCGAGCGAGAAGTGCATGTACAGATGTGTTCTGTTGGATTGGTCGTATTTCATAAGTGACGGTCTGTAACAGCCATCTAGATAATTTTCACTGGAGGCGGACAAAGTGGACACATTAATGTTTGCTTTTTAGTGGTATGAAACCTTCCATAGGAGTGATAAACAAATACGTAGTGTTCTGCATTTGTACTGGAGACTTCATACTGGCAGTAATATTTGCTATGGAATAAGAGTGACAGAGGAGACAAAGTATTAAGAGTGATAGGCGAAGGTGGAGGACGAGAAAGAGAAACAAGTCAGCTCGTTATGAGGACAAAAAAGAGAGACGTGAACGAAACTACTGTCTGTCGTCCCGCCATTAACTTGCCTCTCTGGTGAACACAAAAGGAACACTCCAGCCTCGGAAAACAGATCAATCACAAGAAACATTAGGAGTGCTTGGAAGGTGTGGCCATGCACGAAGTTTCCCACGAGGCTTAGGCAACATTTGTAGGGGAAAGAGGTGGCGATTGCTCTCTTGTCTCGTAGTTTCTCATGTGACTGAACTATAGCCACATACGCAAATTCATGTACTTGTAATGGTGCACCTATTTTGGTACCAGCTTGGACTTTGTTTCACAGAGGCACTGCTATTCCTCTCCATTTTGTCTCACTTTTTTACACCTCTTACTTTTTCCACTAATCAGGCATATTCCCCAACCCTCATTCACCTCAGCTCGTTCTCCTCCTCTCATCTAACATCTTCTAATGACTTTTGCATATAAGCACTTTCTCCTCCTGTTCCCATATCTAATCATATACTCGTCTACTCATACTTTTACTTCACATTTGCGTTCCCCTTCTTTTCACTCACCACCCCATGTCCCTCTCCCCATTAATTTATTTTTTGCGGCCGTTATCCCTCCGTGCTCTAGCTTCTCGTTATCCCTCACTTACTCTCCTTTTCCTCTCCCCCATAAAACTATTCTCACAATCACCCACACACCCCTGTCCGTCTCACACTCACTCATTTACTCATTACATCCCCCCCTTTCTCTCTCTCTCTCTCTCTCTCTCTCTCTCTCTCTCTCTCTCTCTCTCTCTCTCTCTCTCTCTCTCTCTCTCTCTCTCATTTACCCCAGTCTCCTTGCCATTACCGTTTTAACTTTCAAGACTCTCTCCTCTGCCTCTCACACATTCCCTGTTTCTTACTCCCCTTCCAACCCTCTCTCCCGGTAACATTCACCTCCTTCACAGTCTCTGGTCTCCCTCCCCCTTCCCTGACACTGCGTAATCTAAATGTGAATTGCCAATCAATTTAAATGCAAATCTCCCGGAGTTGAACATTATGACGCTGAGAGGTAGAGAATCCTGTTTTCTTTGATTTTAGCTACAGGTAAGTCATTTGATTCAGTCTTCAGGAAGTATATCTTAGTGACGGACCTAGAACATGGAAAAGAGGATAAGAATATGTATACAATGAAGGCTTGAGTGATGAGTGCATGCATGTAGGATGAATTTTCGCTGGACGCACTGTGATAGTTCTGTGTTTGGACGTTCATTTTCGTTTTTCTGGCCCCAACTTATCCAATCTGTAAAAGTGAGATGATGATGATGTTGATGATGAAGACTATGATGATGTTGATGGTGATGATGATAATGATGGTAGTGGTGGTGGTGGTGGTGGTGGTGGTGTACGTATGTATGTATGTCTATGTTTGTATGTCTCTCTACATGTGAATGAGTGTTTCTTCACCCATTTTCTCCCTTTCTTTTCCCAGATCTCTCTCTCTCTCTCTCTCTCTCTCTCTCTCTCTCTCTCTCTCTCTCTCTCTCTCTCTCTCTCTCTCTCTCTCTCTCTCTCTCTCTCTCTCTCTCTCCTTTCATCTTCAGTTATTGGAGCTTTATTTCTTACCCCCCAGTCTCTCCGACCTCGTCCTGCCAACACAAGCATCCAAACCCAACTTTCCATCGATCACCTGGCACGCTGGAGACGGGAGGGAATGTTGTAAAAGGATGATGATGCATTGTAGAATACTTTAGTCGGGCAGCTTAGCGCAAGATTTGAGATGGATGTGGACGTTCCGGACAAAAGCGCCAAATTTTTTCCACATGCTACCCATTGCCTTAGCTTTCCATTTTTGATAGGCACCACTTCCTCCTGATACATTATGGCAGCCATCTTGGATTTTTGTGATTGCCATCATATAAAAACCTATATCTACCAATATCTCAGCTGCTAACCCACTTAGGATCCTGATCCTGGTGTCCAAACACACATTTTCAGGGTCAAGGAATACAACCATACCATTTAGGATAAAGTTGAATAGTTATTTGGTCAGAAATTAACAAAAAATAATTGCGGTAAAACATATTCCTAATATGTACTTAGTCATACAGCAGGGTCCACAGATATTCAATGGCATTTCATTCTATTTTCAGGTTGAACTAGCAAGATGGATTGGAGCCTGTGCTTGATCTGTCAAGAAAAGACTACAGAGCCTCTGAAATGCCCACTCAATGTACGAGGGAGCGGGGACAAGTCAGGAGCATACAGCCACTTCCTGAATAACGTTAATGCTTTCAGGGGCCTAGGAGCATTGCCAGTGGTACTGAATTTTGGAGAAGAGATGACTACAGATGAACTGGTCCAAAACCGGGGTGCATGGCACAAATCCTGTAATGTAAAGTTCAGTAAAGACAAACTGGAAAGAGCTACCAAAAAGCGAGACAGGGAGGAGACTACAGGGAGCAACACCTATGGAGAGAAACGACCACGGCGTCAGTCGATGGACAAAATGGCCTGTATATTTTGTCGTGAACAGGATGGACACCTCCATGAGTTTAGAAAACTTGGAGCTGATGAGAACATAAGACAGATGGCTACACAGCTGCAGGAAACAAAATCAATGGCTAGAATGGAAGGTGGCGATTTCATAGCACTTGAAGCTAAATATCATCTGGAGTGCTTAACAGCACTACGGAATCGCCATCGATCACTGATGCGGCAACAAGGGCAGGAATCGGGAGTCCCTTCTGAGGAAAAGAGGATGAAAGCAAGAGCGCTTGTGGAGCTCTTTACCCATGTAGAAAACTGTGTGGAAGATGGGACCTTGTAATCAAGTCACACATTACCATAACTCAGTCCTTCGGCAACATTTTACTTTATCACGTCGAAACTGCCTTACACATAACCAGTATTACACGTCATTACCAGTAATGCTGTTTACTTATCTCCTAATTCTACTGACTATCAAAAACTCTTTGACTATCTTACTTCTACGATGAAACACATTCTATCCAATTCTCCTTTCTCCAAAATCTCCATTCTAGAAGATTTCAATGTTCACCACCACATTTGGCTCTCCTCTCCTTTCACTCATCCACCTGGTGAACTAGCCTACACCTTTTCTATCCTTAATGACCTAGAGCAGCTTGTTCAGCACCCTACCCGTATCCTTGACTGGCTTGGAGAGAGCTCCAACATACTTGACCTCTTCCCTACTACTAATCCTTCTGCTTACACTGTTAATCTTTTCTCTCCTTTGGGCTCCTCCGAACACAACCTTATCACCTTAACCTGTCCTATCGCTCCGGTACGGCCTGTGGAACCTCCAAAGAAACGTCGTCTGTGGCACTTTGGAGCTGCGAATTGGGAGGCCCTCAGGCAGTACTTTGATTTTCCCTGGAATGATTAGTGTTTCCTTGGCCGGGAGCCATCTGCGTGTGCCTTGCGCATTACAGAGGTTATTCTCTCGGGCATGGAAGCATACATTCCTTTCTCATATCCTCTGACTAATGCAAGAAAGCCTTGGTTTAATCACGCTTGTTCTAATGCTGTCTGGAACAAGGAGTGGGCCTATAAAAGGTACCGGAGCCAGCTCACCCCTGAATCACATCTTTTATATGTTTTTGCCCGGGATAGTGCTAAGTCTGTTCTTTGCTCTGCTAAAAATAATTTCATCCGTACTAAATGATCTCAACTCTCCAACTCGAATTCATCCTGCTCCTTCTGGCACCTCGCCAAAAACCTTTCTAACAACTTTACCTCATTATCCTTCCCTCTCCTTTTCCACTCTGATGGCTCTGTAGCTATTTCTTCTACTGATAAAGCAGATCTCTTCGCTCAGACTTTCTCCTCCAATTCAACCTTAGACGATTCCGGTGCTGTTCCTCCATCACTTCCCCCCTCTGACTTCCTCATGGCTGACATTAAAATTTCTTCAGCTGATGTATTTTCTGCCATTGCTGGCCTCAATACTAATAAGGCATATGGGCCTGATGGAGTCCCTCCTGTTGTTCTCAAGACCTGAGCTTCTGTGCTTACACCCTGTCTAGGCAAGCTCTTTCGCCTTTGTCTATCAACTTGTACCTTTCCTTCTTGCTGGAAATTTGCTCTCATTCACCCAGTCCAAAAGAAGGGTGACCATTCCCAACCCTCTAACTATTGTCCAATTGCTTTAACATCCTATATCTCAAAAGTTTTCGAGTCAATTCTTAATAGAAAAATTTTAATGCATCTTTCCTATCACAACCTTATTTCTGATCGCCAGTATGGGGTCCATCAGGGACGCTCCACTGGCGATCTTCTCACGTACCTTTCAGACTCCTGGTCATCCTCTTTTCGGGACTTTGGCGAAAGCTTTGCCATTGCACTTGACATCTCTAATGCTTTCGATCGAGTCTGGCATAAATCTTTAATTTCCAAACTGCCCTCTTACGGTTTCAATCCTTCTATCTGTGCCTTCATCTCTAGCTTCCTTTCTGGTCGTTCTATAGCCACTGTTGTAGACGGCCATCGTTTTTCTCCTAGATCTATCAACAGTGTTGTTCCTCAGGGCTCTGTCCTATCACCAACTCTCATCCTTTTATTCATCAATGACCTTCTAAGCTGTACATTTAACCCTATCCACTCTTATGCTGATGACTCCACCCTTCACCTTTCCATTCGGTTCCCACAACGTCCATTTCAACAGATACTTCAACAAACAAGGGATGAGGCTATGGCACACCTAATGTCTGACTTGGCTTGTATCTCTGACTGGGGTAAAAATATTCTGGTTGTTTTTAATGCATCAAAGACTCAGTTTTTACATCTATCAACCCGTCACAATCTTCCACAGTTATACCCACTAACGTTTAATAATATTCCGCTTAATCCTGCATCATCCTTGAACATGCTTTTAGTTTCATTTACTCGGGACTTATCTTGGAAAGATCATATTACATCTCTTGTAAAATCTGCTTCCAGGAGGTTATGTGTGCTAAGCCGACTCCGTTCCTTCTTTATCCCTGCACAACTGTTGACTCTATACACGGATTTTATCCGCCCCTGTGTGGAGTACAACTCCCATGTGTGGGGAGGCTCCCCACATAGAGCTGTTCTCAATAGGGTGGAGTCAAAGGCTTTTCGTCACATTAACTCTCCTCCTCTTAATGACTCCCTTCAACCTTTGTCTCTTCTTCGCACTGTTGCATCTTTATCTCTTTTCTATCGCTACTTTAATGGTCACTGCTCCTCTGAACTATCTGCATGCATTCCTCCACCTCTACGACGGGCGTGTAACACCCGTTTAGCAGCAAACTCTCATCCCTTTTCTCTCCAACTCTCTAATGCAAGAGTTAACCATTACTCCCAGTCCTTCATTTATGCAACAGGTCAACTCTGGAACTGTCTCCCTCTGCCTGTATTTCCTGCTTCCTATGATCTCCAGTCTTTCATACGCAGTGTGTCCAGACATCTCGAAATTATCGGATCTTCAGTTCGGCTCTCTTTTGTATTTTGTTTTTCTCTTGGAAGGAACAATAATACCAGGCCCACGGCCTTTGCTTCCTTCTTCCTCGCATTAAAAAATAATAAATAAATAAAGCTGATGATCACAACCATCACGTAATCTTGACCGACCCGGTGAATACACACTCACTCACCAGCACACCAAAACACACACACACACACACACACACACACACACACACACACAACATAATGTACACACACCCAACATACACCCAACCCAAACACACACACACACACACACACACACACACACACACACACACACACACACACACACACACACATACAATGAAACCAATCGCCACGCAAAAGAAGCAAACAACCTCCCACACATACACAATCACACTCGGTACCTTAAATATAGATGCGCACACATATACCCCCTCATAGACACGGAGACAAGCACGGAGACACACACATGTGCATACATACAGACCCACACCCACCTACCCCCCCCCCACACACACACACGCACCCCACCACAAACATGCACACACACAGGACACTACAAACACACACCCACACCCACACAACCACACAAAAACTCGCACACACACACACACACACACACTCACATACACACACACACACACAAACACACACACACACACACACACACGCACCCCACCACAAACATGCACACACACAGGACACTACAAACACACACCCACACCCACACAACCACACAAAAACTCGCACACACACACACACACACACACACACACACACACACACACACACACACACACACACACACACACACACACACACACACACACACACACACACACACACACACACACACACACACACACACACACACACACACACACACACACACACACACACACACACACACACACACACACACACACACACACACACACACACACACACACACACACACAAACTAAAAAACACACACACACACACACACACACACACACACACACACACACACACACACACACACACACACACACACACACACACACACATACTGTACACACATATCTAAACACACGCGCACACACAAACACATATGTACACACATACAACCACACAAACAGTTTCACAAATACACACTCCCAGACACACATGTGCCTACACACACCGACACAAACACGTCCACACACAAACCCACACACACACAAACACAAGCATACACCCCCCTCACACACACATACATATGCACACACACACACAAGCCCACGGACACACACACACACACACACACACACACACACACACACACACACACACACACACACACACACTCATGATGTGTGTGAGAGAGAGGGGGGGGGAGGGAAGCCACTAAAGAAAACATACAGTTCTAGCCATTAAACGTGATATATTTGGTCAAAGAAAACAGAGGGAGCGGCGGTCAGGGTTGGCGTATGTGTTATAGTGGTGGTGTTGGGTCTCTCTGACACCATCAGTAATCAATAAGACGACGCGGTGTAAACAAAGTCACTTGAGCCCGTCGATCATTCATACCTCCCTCTTCATCCCTCATTCCGGTGACACTGAGGTAGGATCAAGGCAAGCCACTGAAACTAAATCCTTTGTTTCTTCTCAAGTGATGCATCTCTCTTCGCTGCATCATTTTCTCATTAGACCTCGTTTACTTACTTTCCTTATTCCTCTAAAGTCCATTTATCTTTTTTTTTTTTTTAATCCTGCATTCATTACCTCTTGCTCATTTTCCCCAACACCATATTAATTTTCTTAGCCTCTCTCTTTCTACAATCGCTCTTCCCTATTTCCCATCCTTCGTAGCCACGTATCTATAATTTATAAATGCCATCATAATGGTGCTTTGTCTTTTTTTTACAATCCGGACAAATTTACCAAGAAATTCTTTAAAGGTACACTTATAATTTTTACCTACACAATTCAACGATGTGCATTGATACACTGTGGCTTTAACAGTTTCCGAGCTAACATTGTTAAAGCTGTGTCCTGCTACCTACTACATGAACACAGTGTTCTCACACTCTGGCTTGTTTGAATAAAAAATATCTGTTTCCTCCTCCAACCCGGTTGCATTTCTTCTCTCCATCCTCATATAATTCTTTCTAATCTTAAAATCTCTCCTTTCTCCTCCTACCAAGACTCACATTGCCCAAGTTCAATCTACCACTAGTTCTAATTTCTTCTTGATTATCACTCTTGGTTCTTTTCGACATCTATAAATGGACCGAAGAAGATCCATTATCATTGCAAGCGTAATTCCTACCCTAATAACCTTGAGAATATGATCCAAAGACAAAAGAAGGGAATGTGCTTACCTGGAAGACCCACTGCTGGTTAGCTGACAGAGAAATGGGCCGCAGAATTTTTCATGCAGTATTCAAGTCTTTTGATTTATAATTAACAGAACAAAGTCATAAAATCAGAACATTCTGCCTTGAATTATTCATCATTAAGGCCATTAAATTTCTTATCTTCCAGTCATTTATGGTCAAAAAATATTTCTCTTTCCAACAACCTTCAATCGTTTTAATATCCCTATTGTTAGTGAAATTGTTTCTCCTTAGCTTGCCCCCTCTCCTTCAATATTTCGTCTTCCCTTCTCTCTCTCTCTCTCTCTCTCTCTCTCTCTTGCTCGCTCGCGCGCGCGCGCGCTTTCCTTACTGCGGTTTGCTAATGCTTGAGATCACTATGAGGTACTTAGGTAACATTCTTTTTAATACTTGCTGATTTCAATATGTGACTAATATGACGCAAAAATCAAAATATTTCACACCCTATATGTATCTGACTTGGGCCGTGGTTCCGACAAATAACCCCACCGCGAATGTGGTGCCAAGAAGTAGTGGTGTCCGGGCTCGGGGTGGTTGCCGAGAGGCGATGGTGTCAGGTTCCGGGCCGGCTGCCAAGAACTGATGATGTCAGGGCACGTTTTGGCTGCCATGAGGCGGTGGTATCGGGCCCCAGGATGGCTGTCAATAGATGGTGATGTCAGACCCCACAGTAGCTGCCTCGAGATGGTGGTGTCAGGCCTTGAGGTTGCTGCCAAGAGTTGGTGGTGTGTCAGACCCCGTAGTGTCTGCCAAGAGGTAGTATCAGGCTTCAGAGTGGCTGCCAACAGTTAGTGGTGTCAGACACCAGCTTGGCTGTCAAGAGGTGGGAGGGGGGGGTGTTAAACCCTGCGGTGGCTGCCGTCAAGATTGGAATGCCAACTTTTTTTTTCGTATCCAGAAGCGACCCGCTTCCATAACCGAATTAACACTGCTTTGGCAAAGTTGACTTGCCCAGTGGACGAAGGTTCGATTCCCGGCTAGGGCAAGCAGCAGTTTAAGAATCTGAATTTCATTAAAAGAAACTTTATTGATCCACTGTTAGATCCAACGACATGTAAAAACACCTCCGCTAATATCAATACACAAGTCCTGTATGAGACAAGCCTACTATGTATACAGCTTTACGATGGTTGCAATATATAAAACTACGATAGGTGTTAGCGCTGACACTGGGAGATGTATGGATCGTGGGAGTACTGCTAATCCTCGTGAAATGGGCTGTTAATCCTATGCCTAGAGTTGGACGTATTAAAAAAAACAGAATCCCAGCTGATGTAAATGAAGCATGTGATGTGCTCCCAACCTCCATCCTCCCTCAAAAGAAAAAAAAAATCTTGAAATGGTAAGATTTGCAACAAGAATTACTGGATGAGGGATAACGGCTTGTATCAGCATTTGAGCTGAGAATCGGATCTCATATTTCCACACAAGGGATGAGTTAATTATACATTACTAAGTAGCAGGAAAAATATATTACATACATTTAGTATATCAGTGACAGGAACAGGCAATTTTCATTATGCTAAATAAGTTTTTTCTAATTGCAATGAACTGAAATGCAACGGACTTTTAAGTGGTAATCCTTCTAAGGAAAACAGTGTGGAGAGAGGACTGGAAATATATATCCATGAAAGGAGTAAAGAGAAAAAGATTTAGTAGCAGAGGACGAAATACAAGAACTTTAGGACAGAGCCGTGATGGAGTGAGAGAGGAAGGAGGAACCACGACATCCCTTTGGAGTAGAAAGGAGTCAGACAAGAGGAAAACTAGCATTCTTATTGAGAGAAACATCCACTTTCTTATCACTTCTTGTGAGAAAGGGTTCAAGACAATTCTACCTGGCTATAGTAAAGGTGTTACTACATGATTTGAAAATCTCAGGTCACCTCATGTAGACCCAATGTAATGTCCACAGTGCAGAATCCTTGCCCCAACTGGGACTTCAAGTCGCTAAATTATATCTAGTTCGAACTACAACTCTTCTGTAAGACCATGAGGTCTTTCCACGTTCAGCAGATGCCATTTAGCGTTACATATCACCCCCTCAGTGGTAATACCTTATTAAAGAGTGCATGAACGAACCCGAAACCCCGTCCTAAACTGTTTCCTGATTATCCTATGAATCTACCCCTACATCTAAAGAACACCTGTACATTCCAAAACCACCACATCGTGCACGAACTGAAGGTAATATAATTTAGTAAATGGAAAGTTGAAAGATTTTGGCACAGTGATGGTGTCTGTCACGTGTCGAACTATTATAAAAACAACTGATGTACTGCAAATGGATGGTTAAATATACACAGATATCCAAGTGATGTCCAAGGAAATCAAGCCACACAAATAACAACAGTAATCTGCTATAGCAATAACTGGGTAGATCACACAAACCCTACGGTGAAGAAATCTCTCCAAGGACTTGCACGGGCACCCGGCGTTGCCCAGGGAATATCCGATGAACATGCATACCGGTATAGACTGGGACCCTGGATGGTCACTTCCCCTGTGGGAGAAGACCCCCCCCCCCCACGCCAACACCACCGATTTTATTTGACCCACTGAACTTAAGTTCCTCCTGCATTACCCTGGGATATATTGTCGTGGACCTATTCCTGTCATGGACCTACTTTCCGACTACACACCTGCCCGCCAGCCCTGTCCAGTCACCCCCCCCCCTCCATGCTTATTGCAACTACTCCTCCATCCATTCGACCAAGTGTAGCAAATAATGATATAGTTGAAGAAGAAAAAAACGGTAGGATAATTGACTACCATGTTTCCACCATCTTCATTTGATTATTTATAATTCTCTTCAACAAAGAGAGTATGTTTTCACTTCCATTTGTTTGTGTATTTGTTTGTCTGTCAGCAGGATTACTCAAAAACTAAAAGAGAGATCTGGAGCAAATTTGGTGGATAGATGGACCATATCCCAGGAAACAACTGATTAACCTTAGGGACCGATCCCTTGGTGATGTAGTGGTTAGAACGCCCCGATCGGAGTTAAAATCTGGCTTACGCGGATATTTGATCCCCAAGAGATGACTAGATATTTTTCTCTCTGACAAGTAGAGCATGTTTTCACTCCTGTTTGTTTGTTTGTTTGTCTGTTAACAGGATTACTCAAAAACTAAGAGAGAGATTTGAACCCAAATTGGTGGGTAGATAGCCCATGTCCCAGGGAACAATCGATTAACTTTTGGCACCGATCCGGATCGTATTATAAATTCTGGATCCAGAAAAATTTTTTTTTGAAACGCTCATCAGTGATGAGAAACCCTAACCCATTATGAAGAGTTGTTTGGAAATTACGTTGCCCTTGCAGGAGAGATGCTCTCCACTGAGAGAGAGACAGACAGACAGAGACAGAGATAACTGTGTTCACAGTAGGGTCATTTGTCGGTACAATAGCCCAAGTCAGATACATATAGGATGTGAAATATTTTGATTTTTTGCTTCATATTAGCATAGTATTAAAATGGGCATGTATTCAAATGAATGTTACCTAAGTACTGTACCCCTCGTAGTCATCTCAAGCATTAGCTAACCACAGTACAGAAAGCGAAAGAGAGAGAGAGAGAGAGAGAGAAAGAAGTTGAAGGAAAGACGAGAGACTGGCGGAGAGGGGGCGAGCGAAGGGGAAACGTATATTCACTAAATATATATATATATATATATATATATATATATATATATATATATATATAGATAGATATATATATATATATATATATATATATATATATATATTATATATGCCATCAGGTTCCCTACTGGATCCTCAGTTGTTAACATTCTACAGACTCGTTATGGCCGACCAGTACTCTCCATATATCGTCGATTGGAACGTCTGCACTGGACATCACACAAGGCAGCTCAGGATTTGGTCTTTTTAACCACTTGTAAGGAATATGAAGTTTTTCCCAAATTCTTACAGTTTAAGACAAGCTTAAAGCATTTTCATGGCAGTCGTTTGCATAGATCCATCCTCTTTAAGTTGCTGGCTTTTGATATTAAGAATAAAACCCAACATGCAAGCAGTCTGAAAAAGGATTATTTTCATTGTTTAACGGAATTCAGAACTAAAGTATCTTGGCTAGATTTTAAAGTACTCATTGCAAAAATTAATTGCAACACTAACAACAGACTTAAAATGACAAAATTAACACACAGTAAAAAACTTCACAGTTTAGGAGTCCCTAAATGTTCTTCTCTAAATGCTATTGATGTTATTACGAATTTGTCCACTAGAAAGCTTAGTAAACTTGAAGAGGATGCGTTGATGTTTGGTTTGGATTTTGGTCTTGCAGTTGCTAAACCCAAATTTGTTAATCATTTTATGGCATTTGAGAAACTTATTAATACTATATCCAAGTTGCCTCTACAGTATACAGTCCCTCAAATAAACTAGTTAATTTTAAAGGAATTGCTGATAAGGTATGCAAAATTGCTCATGATTCATTTAAGAATGTCAATAATTTTTCAATGTCTCTATGCAATAGGCAAAAATTCAATGTATTAAAAACTCTGAAACAGGACAGTAGCATCATTATTACTAAACCTGATAAGGGAAGAGGGGTAGTAATTTTGGATAAGAGTACATACGTTGAAAAGGTTCACAGTATTTTATCTGATACTTCTAAATTTCTTAAGTTAGATATTCATCCATTTCCATACATTCTGAAATTGGAAGACAAACTTAACAGACTCTTAAGGACCTTAAAAGATAAGGCTATAACTTCAGATACATATGACTACTTGTTTGCATCAGGATCAGTGCCTGGTATTTTGTATGGACTACCTAAAATACATAAACCTTCTTGTCCTATCAGACCGATTCTTTCAGCTAGTGGTACATTTAACTACAACCTTGCAAAATTCTATGTACCTATACTTAGCCGTCTCACTAGTAATGAATATACAGTTCGCAATTCGACAGCCTTTGCACAAGAACTTGGGAAGTTATGCTACTCCCATCCGGTTTATATGGCCAGTTTTGATATAAAAAGTTTGTTTACCAATATTCCCCTTGATGAGACACTACAGATATGTACAGATAACTCTTTTGTAAGCCTTGATGAGTTCCTAAATTTTACCAAGAAACAGTTTAAATCTCTTCTCGAATTTGCAGTCAAAGATTGCATTTTTTTGTTTAACAATAACTATTATAAACAAGTTGATGGGGTTGCAATGGGTTCTCCTTTGGGTCCTACCTTGGCTAATGTATTTCTTTGTCACCATGAGGTGTCATGGCTTAAAGATTGCCCTGCTCGTTTTAAACCGTTGCTGTACCGTAGATATGTTGACGACTGTTTTTTGTTATTTAGGCAGTCTGATCTTGTAAATGATTTTTTGAATTACATTAATCATAAGCACCCTAATATTGAATTCACTGTAGAAACAGAGGAAAATAGAAGGCTTCCTTTCCTTGATGTTTTAGTTCATAGAAATGACTCCAGTTTCAGTACCTCTGTTTATAGGAAGAGTACCTTTACAGGACTTGGTCTTAATTTTTTGTCTTTTGTACCCAGGGTTTTTAAATTCAACTCGATTAAGCCTTTGTTATTCAGGTGTTATAACCTTTCCTCGGATTGGAATTTGTTCCATTTAGAAATTACTAGGCTTAGAACATATTTCTTGAATAATGGATATCCTTTGCATCTTTTTGAAAGTACCTTACACAAGTTCCTGGATAAATTATTTAGTTGCACAAAGCCTGTGTCTTTAGTTCCCAAACAAGTACTTTATATTAGCTTCCCTTATTATGGGCACAGCAGTTTTCACATCAGAAAGGAATTAAATAAACTACTTAATATAGTTTATCCACAGGTCTCATTTAGGTTCATCTTTAAAAATTCATACACTATTGGATCCTTTTTTAGGTATAAGGATAGAATCCCCAAAGCTTTATGCTCTAATATTGTGTACAAGTTTAATTGTTCCTACTGTAATGGAGGATATATTGGGAGTTCTATTCGAAACCTGAAAATTAGGATGTTCGAACACAAAGGCCTGTCATATAGAACCACTTTACCACTCTCAAACCCTCCCTTCTCGGAAATTAGGGAACATTCATTTGTTTCGGGTCATACATTTGATCTGGATGATTTTGAGATTTTAATGACAAATAATGATAAAACTAGTCTTAGAATAGCGGAATCATTGTTTATTCATGACTTAAAGCCTTCACTGAATACCTATGAGTCTTCCATTAAATTATTTACCCACTGATTCACGGATTCGATTCAGCAGCCTCATACAGCTCAACCAAGTTACTTTTCCACAGACTTTCCTCTACTGATTAGTTGCTTTGTGTAGTTGCCACGGTGTGGACGTGTTTAGGTTAGATTTTTCGTAATTTTGTGATTTTTTTTAAATACATTTTTTAGTTTAATTTGTATATATTTTATTGGTTTTTATTAATTGTGAATGAGGTTTTGTTGATACTTCATTTTGTAATTCATTTTACGTATTTTAGTTTGTCTGATGATGAGGTTGGATTTCCTCGAAACGTCACTGAAATAAATTGTGAACATGGCCCCAGTTCATCGTCTCCTTGTCCTGGTCTTCAGTTTTATATATGCCATCAGGTTCCCTACTGGATCCTCAGTTGTTAACATTCTATATATATATATATATATATATATATATATATCATCAGCCGTTTGAGTATCCACTGCAGGACCGGCCTATCCCGATCGAAATTGGGACGATACAGCCAATATATCTCTACCAAATGGCTTAGGCTGTCTAACTGTATGTAGGGTGAGAAGTGCTTGTAAGTGAAATTGTAGTGCTGGAGTGGCTTTAGATGTGTGTGCAGTCTGTAAACCAAGTGTAATCGGCCCGCCCAAGCCGACTGGGTGCAAGCATACTTTATAGTAACCGACACTGGTTCAACCACAGCACCCCTTGTGTCTGCCAATGCAGTACGTGGCCGGGTGAACACTCCCAAAGTTTACTACCCTGGCGAGGCGCTAACCCTGGCTCACCCATTTACGAAACGCACACTCTACCACTGTACCACAGAGGCTCCATATATATATATATATATATATATATAGATATATATAAATATATATATATATATATACAGGGTGTCCCAAAAATATGTACTCACACTTTGAATGACAATAAATGCAGTGTTTATTTATATAGACACAAGAAAATTACATGTAATCAAAGAAAGTTAAATGGCTAGTCTACTCATTCCTGCATGTTCGCAAATGTTCAAACTGATGACCACTATTTTCCAGACACAGCTGATAACGCGGACCAATGGAACATTACGAAGCATTGCATTTGGAATTGCGAGACATTGTCTTTTAATTTCGTCGTTCAACTCATCGACTGTCGCTGGTTTTGCAGCGTAAACCCTATCTTTGAGATATTCCCATAAAAAAAGAAGTCCATTGGCGTGAGGTCTGGGGAAAGTACAGGGAATTCAACGCCACCTCTGCGCCCAATCCATGTGCTCGGATGAGTTGCTTCGAAATAGGCCCTTACATCACGATGGTTATGGGGATGTGCTCCATCTTGTTGGAAGTAAATCTCTTCGTCACCAAATATCTCTTCAATGCGTGGACCGACGGATTCCTGCAGTAAGTTTAGGTAAACGGCGTCAGTGACAATTTAGCACAAAAAAAAAAAAAAAAAAAATGGTCTTACGATGCCTAAAGTTGATATCCCACACCACACTGTAATCCCTGGTAAGTTCAAATGTTGTTCCATAGTAATATGCGGATTTTGAGGAGCCCAGTAGGTGCAATTATGTCGATTAATTCAGCCATTTAACTTAAAGGTGGCCTCATCGCTCCAGACAAGTTTGTCTGGAAACGCTGCATCTTCCGCGCTTTTGTCCAGGTACCATTCACAAAATTCTACTCTCTGGTCAGGATCATCTTCATTGAGAGCGTGGATTAATGTCTGAATGTAACTTTTCCAATGGACTCGCTTCAACATGCGATGGACGCTCGACTTTGGGATTCCTATCTCACGAGCCGATTGTCGTATGGATTTCTGTGGGGATCTGAGGAGGGTTTCCAGCTGCTGTTCTTCTCTTGTGAGGCTGGGGGATGTCCGTGGTCTTCCAGAACGTTACTTATGGACGTCGTGTACAGTTCCATCTGCTTCAAGCTTATCTCTGATGCGAGCAATGGTGCGTCACGTTGGTGGATCTCTGTGAAACAGTCTTCTAAATTGTCTTTGCACTTCCGTGACAATTTCATACTTCCAGTAGCACTTTATGACAAATTTTCTTTCGTCAAAAGTTAGTCGTACGTTTTCCATTATTTTACGTTAGTTGCACCTGAAACAAAACAAAAAAAATGTATGAGTAACGGGCAATCAAAGACTGAATACATTTTTGGGGGACACCCTGTATATATATATACATATATATATATATATATATATATATATATATATATATATATATATATATATATATATATATATATATATATATATATATATATATATATATATATATATGAGAGAGAGAGAGAGAGAGAGAGAGAGAGAGGTTAGTATTAATACTTTTGTGGTCAGTATCCACACCCCCTTGTCAGCTACTAATCTCTCTAAGCTACTTTCATTTGTTTGGCTCGTTTACTCTTCTTATGAAGTTTATAATATGTCCTTACCACCGTGAGACAAATACCTTACTGCTCTGGAGACTGTTCATAGTGAAATGTGAGGAAGGAAAAATAAGAGCTTCATTAGTGCCTTCACCACGATGACATCAAATTACCACCGCCAAGGAGGTTATGTTTTCACCCCTGTCCGTTTGTTGGTTGGTTGGTTGGTTGGTTTGTGAGCAAGATTACACAAGAACTGCAAGACGGATTTCTACGAAACTTGATAGAAGAATGGGCCTTGGCCCAGAATACCCTCCATTAAATTTTGATGCGGATCAGGATAAAAGTGCTGATCCAGGATTTTTTTTTCACTTTCTTTAACATTGAGAGATAGGGCGTTGCGGAGGTATGCGCTCTACAGAGAGCCATTCTAGTTCTTGATGTTTCCAGACTGCTTTTTATGGCTTAGGACAGAATTTTAGAACTGAAACCTCTCCAGGAAGAGGTATATTTCCTAACATGAAATAATGTCGACTGAAGTAAAAGAAATAAAGTTAAAATTAATATAAGATGAAAGATACTAGTATATCTTCAAGAGGTTTCAAGAGGTGTATCTGTATAAGTACCATTTGTCCTGTGTTGCTCATTGATTTAGCATTGTAACATTTATGCACGCTCTGAATTCTATAAATCTATCTTGTATAATTGTCCTGCCTTGAACAAATACGAATATTATTGCTTTATGTATTGAGTTTAATTACGATAATGGTAGAGTTATTTAGAAAATGATTTCTTCGCCTACTGTTAACCACTCAGTTAATGTCATTTAGCACTTGTTTATTCCCAACGAATACTGTTGCTCAGTGGTTCCTCGTGTATTGTTTATTAGCATCGGGTCAGTTTTGTCCAAGCAGCTTGTTTCACTTGGTTAGACAGTCAAAAAAGAGATTTTCTTGGACGTCCTGATGCGGTTAAGGGAGGCAATGCAAAGGAAGAGTTTTGATGCGTGGACAAACAAAACCTGGATGCTTCACCGTGACAATGCACCTATTCTCGCGTCGTTCCTTGTCTGTGACTTTTTGCCAAAGTAAAAGACGACTATCATCCCCCAGCCACCCTACTCTCTGATTTTGGCCGCTGTGGACATTTTTTTCCCCCCAAAGTTAAGATCCATCCTGAAAGATCGTCGATTTCAGACAATAGAAGATATAAAGGAAAATTGACTACGAGAACTGTGCACCGTCTCTGAAAACACATTTCAGTACGTGTTCCAGAAAAGAAAAAAATCATTGGGAACATTGTATGAACAGTGGATGGGAGTATTTTGAAGGAGACAAGTCTGATTAAATTGTAAATAAAAGAATGAACGTTTTATTTTTTTTCATTTTTTGGGCAGACGTCGTAGGAGATGAGGAAGACCCTGGAGATTTTGGCGTGTCTGTTTTTTTTATTTTCTCTCTTACCAGAGGGATTAGCTTGTTATTATTGGAATTGTGCATTGCAAAATTACATGCATTATTGAATCAGGAAATGCGTTTTCTCTCCTAGGTTCTGGAGTGTTCTGGGCTCTACTGGTAGGTGGTGGCAGAGGCAGGTGCTTAATTAAAGTGACCGTCTCGCATCCAGGACTAGTTTAGTTTAGTTAATGAGACAGTGAGAGATAGAGTGAGTTAGTGCGTGGCCCATAAGCGAGAACTAGTCAGACAATTAGTCCAGAATCAGTAATGAACATGTAGCTGTGGGGAGTTACAGGGTGCTGCACTGGGCCTGGGGGACCAGTTGGCGTCGGGATGCGGCAGGGAGGAAAGGAAGAGACTCTGACCATGTGTGCTGCCGACATTGGGGAATCCTGCATCTTGGGGTTTGGACTAACTTGTGTTCTGCCACTGCTTGCTTGACTTCCATTCAATGCAAATGTGGCTAGGAGGAAGGGGTGGTCCGCTGAGGACCGTGGATCATGAAAGTTTACTGGTGATGACCAAATGGACTACATTTAACCCCCCTGTATCAGAGATGCTGCTGACCTACAACAGAGAGAGAGACAGACAGACAGACAGACAGACAGAGACAGACAGACAGACAGACAGACAGAGACAGACAGACAGACAGACAGACAAATACAGAGACAGACAGAGAGACAGAGAGAGAGACAGACAGACAGTGACTGCTGTACTTCATCCCTTGTGCACACTTGACCCTCAAGCTATAATAGGGTAAAAAGGTGCTGGCCATACCACGTTGAGTACACCGCTTCCCGTTCGATCAGCGAAGTTAAGCAACGTTGGGTCTGGTTAGTACTTGGATGGGTGACCGCCTGGGAACACCAGATGCTGTTGGCATCCCTACGTCTAGTGGGGTTGGTGGAGGATTAGTGCCCCTCCCTGTAAAACAATTAACTCTAAGCCCTTGGCTACCCTGTCTGGGATACATGGCGTCTGGCAATGAATGAATGAATGAACATTGGGGCAGGTTTCCTGACCTGTAAAATCATATCATGTAAATATTGTAAAACATTTTTTGTTACTAACACACACACACACACATATACACACACACACACACACACACACACATTGCTCATCTCACAAAAATCTCTCTCTCTCTCTCTCTCTCTCTCTCTCTCTCTCTCTCTCTCTCTCTCTCTCTCTCTCTCTCTCTCTCTCTCTCTCTCTCTCTGATGAGCGACGCCTTACACCTCTAATCTCTGTTGACGGGTTTCTGTTTTTCTCGCCTCATCTTCCATCCCCGTGTTCATTTTTTCTTCATGAAAGTAATTTTAAAAATTACCCTCCATAGTTCCCTGTAGATTATTATTTTCATTAGATTTCAAGGCAGTTTTCTAAATAAGGGAATTGTATTCAGAAAGACAAAAATGGATATTGCAATATTATCAGACCTTTTCATCCTCAGCAAAGATTAATAATATCTCGACTCAGTTATAACTCAAATTTGTCAGATGTCTACGTCTTTATATAAAATTGTTTTACTCAACAGTAACGTCTTACTTTGTAATTTCGCAAATATAAAATCCACCGAAAAGCATTTCAAGATATTAGATGGTTACTGTGCAGTATAAGATGCTGTATCACCCCACGCTGTCACACCCCCACCTTCCTACTCTTCACACTGCCACATGCCACATCGACACACCTTAAATAACCACACCTTCCCTTTTTAAATACTTCACAGAGCTTTTTATGAAACTGTGTATATAACATGTGAATTACAGTGGCTGCTTTTGGCCTTTTGTTGGTCTACGACTAACGGTGTATCCACACCTGAACACATCACAGACGTAAGAAGGACAAAGCCATAGCACAGCAGTTGCGTGTGGGTATCATTTATCGTTCAAAAATAATTGATGTATTTCATATGTTCCAGTAGTAACAAAACATGAAGCTGATGCCAGTGCTGTGAAGTCAGTACCTTCGAAGGTTTAGGTTATAAGCCACTGGATGTCAGGCCAAGTTCACCGGGTACTGTAATAATATATCTTATACTGTGAAAACTTTGACCACGAGTTTTTAAAAATGCTTTGCTTTCATATCGGAACAGGTAGTACAAATACAGTGATGACAGGGTCTCTCTTACCTGTTTTACCATTCTTGATTCTGAATCCCGGCCACTTTGTTTTTGTTGTTGTTTTTGTGGTTGTTGTTGAATAACCCCGGTCTATGGGCAAGCAAACACCTCAACTATAGGCATGCATCCATCCCTACAATGCCGTCCCCTGCAATGATCTCGTGTTCCGTTTTGGCAGAGAGCGCCTTGCCATAACGAGGCACGGGTAGGAGTGTGGAGGTTTGGTTCCCGGATGGACGCCACATTTGCGTCTCCTCACCCAGTATGATGAGGTACCATAGGTGGCTCCATAGCACCCCGTTATTACTTCCGCCAACGAAGTTGGTCGAAGGTTATGTGATCGCTCGTGTCTGTCTGTCCCTCCAGAAAACATCTAAAAGAGTTACCGGCGAATTTCACTGAAATTTTTAGGAAGGCTAGCCCACTGATTGATCCGGATCCATATGCGGATCCAGGATTATTTATTATTTTTTTCCTCTTTGCGAGATAAGGAAATATTGTGGATTATTAAAATGTCAATAAAACTAATGCCCAGAACTTCCTTGAAAAATTCAGGCGTATGTGATTCATGAAAATCGTGCAAGAAGTTTAATTTAGTGTGAAAAACTTACGAATGAATTATTCAGTCATGATTATGTCATGCCATAACCTGAAAACTACAGCATGGTTTTTAAAGTTTTGTTGTCAAAAGCGTTGGTGGAGGTATGCGCTCTCTTAGTGCTTTCCAGTTTGGTTATATTATTACAACCCATTGTTATAAATGGTTCCTCGGGATACAGAAAACCATTAGGCTTGTGACTTTGTCACCTGAAGTGGAAAGGAAATTAATTAAAAGTGACAGGATGGATGAGAGAACTGGGAAGGAAGGTCAGACTCACAACACACACACACACACACACACACACACACACACACACACACACACACACACACACACACACACACACACACCGCTCGCTGGTGCAGTGGTAACGTTCTCGCTTGCCAACTGGTGGACGGGAGTTCGCGCCTCGCTCAGGTTGCGAAAAGTTTCACTGACGAAGTGGGTGGTTACTGTCCCCCTGGAGCAAGGGGACGGGTGTGTGCGTGTGTGAAGGTCACAGCCTTGCCCTTAGATCGGACTATATGAGCTCTCAGCTCCCTTCCGGGAGGGTAAAAGCTGACGATCACGACCATCAAGTGATCCTGACCGACCCGGTGAATTACACACACACACACACACACACACACACACATATATTTATTTATTTATTTATTTATTTATATTTATATATGAAGGAGATAGGCAGCATTACCTAAAGTTAACAGATGTCGGTGGCTGCGTCCTACCATCAACACTGTTTGTAATCGTGGTAAAAGGGTTATGATGATTCTGATGTAGTGTCCTTTGACTGAGTTTTTTACTGTATATAGAGGACACTGCTGTAATTTGGAATTTGATTTCTATATGCTATCATATGTTTAAATGAATTCACGGACACGCCATACAATATCACTGTTATTGATATTTCAATGTGCCAGCCAACCAGTGAAGCGAGTACTTTGCCAAGCCACCACAAGCCAACACTGTAATAGTTTACCACCGTGGCATTGGCATTTCATGTAATCAGCTCATTCCAGTATCTACGGGGACATTCGCTCAGATTCTCGTCGTGATCTCATTTTCTTCTCTTTTTGTGAAGAGACAAACTGATAGACTAAGGAGTAACAATCTGCAAGAGCTATCATGCTCTCGACTCGATTCTTACCAAAATATCTATCCAACTATCTGCATATATTACTATTTTGAAAATATAACTTCGCTGCAGAACAAGTGGAATATGCTACTCAGTGGTACACTGAATTTGTGGAAGAAGTTCATTGCTTTAAGTTGTATTCGATTTTTTATCTCCTTTGGAGATTCTGTAAGAAACCTCTAGAGATTTTCTTATCTTTCCCATTTGGTTTTCCTCTCTCTCACTAGAATATGGCATGCTATGTTTTTCCTACCCAAATTCTCTCTAACGACACCTAGAACCTTCCACGATCATGATCCGGCCCAGTCACACGATTCCCACGACCCTCCCCCCGCTTTTAGATATGTGCTCTGCTGTATTTAGAATTCTTGCTACTCTGTGCTTGTTGTCGATGAACTTTCCATTATATTCCTTAATACAATTTATGTAAATTATATCGAGGTCTAAAAAGGTAAAACTATCATCCAAGAATATGTTAAGGTACAAGATGTATATTATTTGTCGTAAATTATAAGTGTCTTGGAACCTTCTGGCCATAGGGCAATAAGGCAGCTACCTAGAATGATCTTTGTACTTCAAAGTCATTCGTCAGGCAATGTTGCCTGCCTTCTGCCTTGCCTCGTCTCTTTGTGTTTCATTACGCCTGCGTAGCCCTCTCCTGTCCTAACTTGTAGGACTTCCGTCTCTTAACTGCCATAGTTCTTTTTTTTTTTTTTTGTCCTGTTTTGTCATGTTATTTTCTCCCTCGTGGAGGAATAGGTACTTTTCTGTGCCAAGCCTCATAACCTCTCCCTTCCCCTTCCCGTCTCTCTCATTTGTGCACTACTCCAAGTACGAGTATTCTCTCAATGTCATAATGGGATTTAGTACATGTTACCCTCTTTCAGGGTATGAGGGGAGAGTGCCAGATTTCTTCTCAGTTTCTCTATGACGCTGTGTCACGTAACCGCTAGAGAGAGAGAGAGAGAGAGAGAGAGAGTGTGTTTCCTCAAGCTGTAACCTGATTATGGGTCTCTCTCTCTCGCTCTCTCTCTCTCTCTCTCTCTCTCTCTCTCTCTCTCTCTCTCTCTCTCTCTCTAGCGGTTATGTGACAGAGCGTCTATAAGAAAATGTGAGAAGAAATCTGTCACTCTCCCCTCAGCCCCTGTAAGAGGATCAAATGTAATGAATCCCATTATGACATTAGGAGAACACATGGACGAATGCACAAATGAGAGAGAGAGAGAGAGAGAGAGAGAGAGAGGGGGGGGGAGGGAGTGTATAAAGTTTGGCACTGAAAAAGTGGCAATGTAACGTACCACAGTGTCAGGTGAGTCAGTATGATGTGTAAGGTGTGTGTGTGTGTGTGTGTGTGTGTGTGTGTGTGTGTGTGTGTGTGTGTGTGTGTGTGTGTGTGTGTGTGTGTGTGTGTGTGTGTGTGTGTGTGTGTGTGTGTGTGTGTGTGTGTGTGTGTGTGTGTGTGTGTGTGTGTGTGTGTGTGTGTGTGTGTGTGTGTGTGTGTGTGTGTGTGTGTGTGTGTGTGTGTGTGTGTGTGTGTGTGTGTGTGTGTGTGTGTGTGTGTGTGTGTGTGTGTGTGTGTGTGTGTGTGTGTGTGTGTGTGTGTGTGTGTGTGTGTGTGTGTGTGTGTGTGTGTGTGTGTGTGTGTGTGTGTGTGTGTGTGTGTGTGTGTGTGTGTGTGTGTGTGTGTGTGTGTGTGTGTGTGTGTGTGTGTGTGTGTGTGTGTGTGTGTGTGTGTGTGTGTGTGTGTGTGTGTGTGTGTGTGTGTGTGTGTGTGTGTGTGTGTGTGTGTGTGTGTGTGTGTGTGTGTGTGTGTGTGTGTGTGTGTGTGTGTGTGTGTGTGTGTGTGTGTGTGTGTGTGTGTGTGTGTGTGTGTGTGTGTGTGTGTGTGTGTGTGTGTGTGTGTGTGTGTGTGTGTGTGTGTGTGTGTGTGTGTGTGTGTGTGTGTGTGTGTGTGTGTGTGTGTGTGTGTGTGTGTGTGTGTGTGTGTGTGTGTGTGTGTGTGTGTGTGTGTGTGTGTGTGTGTGTGTGTGTGTGTGTGTGTGTGTGTGTGTGTGTGTGTGTGTGTGTGTGTGTGTGTGTGTGTGTGTGTGTGTGTGTGTGTGTGTGTGTGTGTGTGTGTGTGTGTGTGTGTGTGTGTGTGTGTGTGTGTGTTAAGGCAATGTATAATGTGGCAATGCGGTATGTGTTAATTGTTGCAGTGTAAGGTATACTGTCAAGAATGTGTTTGAATAGTGACAGTAAGTGATTTGTGTCAGGTGTGGAAATGCTGCTTCACTGTGAGGTGCTTTGAGATTTGTGAGCCAAGAGTGGAAGTTCTTTGTGTAGTACATATTTGTCTGATTTTGACTGTTGCAGTGTAACCTGTAGAACTGTGAAGTGTGGCAGTGTTGAATGTGTGACATGTGACTCTGAAGTATTGCAGTGTAAGGGATAACAAATGTGTGTCAGTGTAAAGGGAGGTAGTGTGAGATATGGCAGTATGAAATGTGCGTGTGTGTGTTGGGAGACGGAGTAAAATAATGTGTAGCATGATAGAGTTCATGGTGAGGCACTGTGAGGCATGGTGTGGGGATGTGGCAGTGTGTATTACCTCACTGTAGTGTGTGACAAACGACAGAGAGAGAGAGAGAGAGAGAGAGAGAGAGAGAGAGAGAACCATAATTAACAGGTAACAGCTTGAGGAAACAATATCCATTCATTGCAACTCAAATTCTTCCCGCTCCTTCTGGCACCTTGCCAAAAACCTTTCTAACAACTTTACCTCATCAACCTTACCTCCTCTTTTCTACTCTGATGGTTCTGTTGCTGTTTCTTCTACTGATAAAACAGATCTCTTGGCTCAGACTTTCTCCTCCAATTCCATCTTAGACAATTCCAGTGCTGTTCTTCCATCACTTCCTCCCTCTGACTTCCTCATGGCTGACATTTAAATTTCAACTGATGTATATTCTCCCATCACTGTCCTCAATGCAAACAAGGCATATGGGCCTAATGGAGTCCTTCCTGTTGTCCTCAAGAACTATGCTTCTGTGCTGACACCCTGCCTAGGTAAACTCTTTCCCCTTTGTCTATCAACTTGTACCTTTCCTTCTTGCTGGAAGTTTGCTCTCATGCAGCCAGTCCCAAAGAAGGGTGACCGTTCCCAACCCTCTAACTATCGCCCAGTTGCTTTAACATCCTGTGTCTCTAAAGATTTCCAGTCTATTTTTAACAGAAAAATTTTAAAGCATCATCCTATCACAACCTTCTTTTCTGATCGTCAGTATGGGTTCCGTCAGGGATCCTCCACTGCCGATCTTCTTACCTACCTATCAGACTCCTAGTCATCCTCCTTTCGGGAATTTGGCCAAAGCCTTGCCATTGCACTTGACATTTCAAAGGCTTTCGATCGAGTCTGGCACAAATCTTTAATTTCCAAACTGCCCTCTTACGGTTTCTATCCTATCTGTGTCTTCATTTATAGTTTCCCTTCTGGTCGTTCCATAGCTGCTGTTGTAGATGGCCATCGTTCTTCTCCTAGATCTATCGACAGTGGTGTTCCTCAGGGCTCTGTCCTATCACCAGCTCTCTTCCTTCCTTTTGTTCATCAATGACCTTCTAAGCTGTGCATCTAACCCTATCCACTCTTCATCTTTCCAGTCGGTTCCCCCAACGTCCATCTCAGCAGTTACTTCAACAAACAAGGGATGAGTCTATGGCACACCTAATATCTGACTTGGCTCATATCTCTGACTGGAGTAAAAGGAATCTTGTTGTTTTTAATGCATCAAAGGCTCAATACTTACGCCAGTCAACCAGACAAAATCTTCCGCAGGAGTACCCACTAATGTTTAATAATATCCAGCTCAATCCTGCATCATCCTTACACATACTTTTTTTTTTCTCTCTCTTTCTCGGGATTTATCTTGGAAAGATCATATTAGCTACATCTCTTGTAAAATCTGCTTCCAAGAGCTTAGGTGTGCTAAGCCGACACCGTACCTTCATTACCCCTTCACAGTTGTTGACTTTATACAGAGGTTTTATTCGTCCCTGTGCAGAGTACAACTCTCATTTGCGGGGAGGCTCCCCACATATAGCTCTTCTCAATAGGGTGGAGTCAAAGGCTTTTCGTCTCATTAACTCTTCTCCTCTTACTGGCTCCCTTCAACCTCTGTCTCTTCGCCGCACTGCTGCATCTTTATCTCTTCTCTATCGCTACTTTAATGGCCACTGCTCCTCTGAACTGTCTGCTTGATCCCTGCACCTCATCATCATTATCGTCATCACGCCTCTTTATTTGTCGCTCATAGGCATGATGAGATTGTGCCCAAAAAGTAAAGTATTAACATGACAGTGGGAAAATAACTAACACCATTCCCAATTAACTAAGCCACACTCATTCAACCACCATTCAGGTGCCCAGAACCCTGACATTACCTCACAAGTGCATCATTCCATTAATTATATTTTGATCTCCCAATCAGTGCCAGTCCAACAAATGCTGAGTTAAAAAAAACAAAAAGAAGTTATGCCAGACCACTGTCGTACAGTCCTCGTGCAAAATCCATCGAACCCAGTAGATCAATTGTCAGTTCAGTAGTCCCATCAACCTCCATAACTCGTTTCCTTACGCACTTACATGAAATATTAATGCATCTTCTTGCCTATCTCGCTTCCTTCCACCTCTAAAGTCACTAGCATATAATAATTTTCTGAGCCATATATATACTGAGTCTCTTTATATGACCATACCATCTTGGTAAAAAACTTTGTTCTCAGACTTCTTTACTTCACATTGGTCACCAATCACCGTTTTTCCAGTCATTCCCACTTTCTGGATAAAACAGTCATACCGCAGAGACCCATGTCCATTGCTCAAACTCTTGAATTTTCGTTTTCATACCACACTAAAGTTCCTTACCCAAAAATTTATCTGGGCACTATACCCACCCCATGCAGACCTCTTGCAGCTGTCACACTCAAATTCTGAACAGATGACAAAAGCACTACAGAATTATCTCTTATACTAGTTATGTACATAGTCCAAATGTCTGCACAACACGATACTCTGCAATAGACACGGGATGTAAAAGAAATCTAAAAGAAATTAATGATGGCCACATATATGGTCATTTTACATTAGATCCTAGCCAAAATTTTTCGTGGGACCCAATGTGATCTAGAGGCATAATACGCTGATGTATTACTCACTGTGTGCCCTACACATTATGCTTGACACCAATATGAATAACTAATTTAATGGTATAAATAATCAGAGCCATAATGGACAGAAACGAGAAGCACAAAAAAACCATGAATACTACGTAAATTTAACAACTTTTTGTATTTCTGAGGATTAATGATTTTCCACAAACTTTGAAGCTGTCTGCAATAATTAACTGAAGTAACTGCATCAGTATGATGTTTTTATTACGTTTCTGCTGGCTCAAGGTCGGTTTTCCAATGATTTGCAGCCATTGAGCGAATAAGCCCTATTAGTATAATACCTTACTAAAGTGATACTTGTGTATAATTTATAACAAGGAGAAACCTCCCGTACAAATGGGGCTATAAAATACCAGTGAAAACTGTCGTTATATGCAGGTCTCATCACTCGAAACTATTTTCGCCAGTATCGCAGATAATATTATCTATTACATAAGCAGAGATTAACGACGACCACAAAACGTACACAAGTAAAAATTATGGTGGCTTCAAGGAGCTTTATCTACGTCAAGATAATTTCAGATGAATAAAATCGTCACTTGTAGGCAGGATACCCTGTAGTTCCTAAGTTTGCCCGAATTCACTGGCAACGACTCTGTGTACCTGCTACAGATTTACCCAGTCGAGTAAACGGTAGGATGGTAACCAGCACTAAAAGTTCGAGAGAATTTATAACACGTATGGACCAAGATTGGGGACAGCATCGTGTTCTGTATTTTGTTATCTCCGCCAACGAAAGTTGGAGGAAGTTATGTAATCACCCCTGTTATTGCTTGCACGAACTGAACGATTCGCAAGCATGTTGATCAGCTCTGTATGGTTGTCTGTCTGTCAGTTTGTTTATCTGCAGTCTACAGGTCACAGTTTTGTACCAGTCGTTCTGAAAAAGAAAATCAGAAAGTTGATATCCATAAACCCTGTAAAGCCAATTGTTTTTCATCAAAACTGGTCAAGCCCTGGGCTGGGTGGGGGGTTGAAGCCCCTCAATGCCCTTGGGTCTGGAAATCGTCGGGACACAGTGGCTGGCCCAGGCACCATTTTTTTCAAATTTCGAAAATAAATTATTTTTTTTTTAACCAAACTGAAGAGAAACGACTGACGCATCTAGCAGTGCAATTTTTAACTTCCTAAATCCATCCTGTGCTTCACAATGAAGCGCGAAAAAATTCAACAAATGACGGCCTATTTGCCTGTGATAACTAAGCAGACACAATCCGATCCATCCGGCAAGCGCTCTACTGCCCACACGTCAATGAAAGTTAAGCTGACAATCAGATCCATCCAGCAAGTGATCTGCCTATGGCAGTTTCAGTGCTTACCGGAATCTTTAAATTCGGCAAGCATATTGGTCTGTTTCGTCTGTCTGTCTGTCTGTCTTTGCTTGTTTGTTTGTTTACACTCTACAGGTCACGATTTTTGCCCCAATCGCTCTGAAAAACTTTCAACTGGTAGATATCCATAAGCCCTGGTTGCTTTTTTTTTTTTTTTTAAATCAAAATCGGTCAAAGGCCCTGGGCTGGGAGGGGAGTCGAAACCCCTGAGTGGCCGTGGGTCCAGAAATCGTTTAGATTCAGTGGCTGGCCCCGGCACCATACTCTTAAAATTTCGAAAATCGAGTTTTTGTTGTTACCAAATTGAACAGAAACGTCTGGCGCACCTGGCAATGCAATTTTAGCTTCTTAAACCCAACCTGTGTTTCGCAATGAAGCGCAAAAATTTTCATCAAAATGACTTCCTTAGCAGACGCAATCGGATCCATCCGGCAAATACTCTGCCCATGGCAATTTCATTGCTTGACAAAATCTTTCCATTCAGCAAGCATCTTCGTCAGTTCCGTATGTTTGTCTGTCTCTCTGTCTGTCTGCACTGAACAGGTCACAATTCTGCTACAATCGTTCTTTAAAAAAAAAAAAAAAAAAAAAAAATCAGAAGGTAGACATCCATACACCCTGGAAGCCTACTGTTTTTCGTCAAAATCAGTCAAACGCCCTGGGCTGGGTGGGTAGTTGAAACCCCTCGATGGCCGTTGGTCCACAAATCGTAGGGATGCAATGGCTGGCCCCGTCACCATTTTTTCAGATTTCGAAAATCGATTTTTTTTTCCTTACGAAATTGAACAGAAACGTCTGGCGCACCTGGCAATGCAATTTTTAGCTTCCTAAGCCCATCCTGTGCTTCACAATTAAGCACGACAAATTTTTCCAAATGACTGCCTACACGTTGGTGGAAACTAAGCAGATACAATCGGATCCATCCGGCAAGCGCTGTACTGCCCACACTTCGGTGAAAACTAAGCAGACGCAATGGGATCCATCAGGCTATAGTTCTGCCTATGGCAGTTTCATCCTGTCTGTTAGACAGTAAGATATATCAAAAAGTTATTGCTGTAATTCAATGAAAGTTTATCGATATATGGGTCATGGATAAAGGAAGAGGTAATTTAATTCTGGTGGTGATCTGAGTTCGAGTTTCCTGTTCAGGACTGTATTTTGTTTGTTTGTCTAACACGTATCTCAAAAGATTATTCATGTATTTATATGAAATTCTGAGGATATGTGGGTCATGGGCCAAGGAAGAGTTGATTGAATTTTGGTGTTGATCTAAGTAGCCTTGTATAGGTGCTGGAGGAGGTGTGCTCTCTCTGACTGTTGTTTAGCTGTTGTTTGTTTATTGTTGTTTTTGCTTGTTTTTTATTTGTTTGTTTTTTGTTATTTGTTTATTGTTTTGTTTATGGTTTGTTAATTGTTTGTTAATTGTTGTTGTTTGTTTATTGTTGTTTGTTTAATGATGTTTGTTTATTGTTTGTGTTTTTTGTTGTTTATGTATTGTTGTTGCTGTTGCTGTTGTTGTTGTTATCTTACAGCTCGAACGACAGTGGTGTGTTGTACTGAAGTAATATAGGACAGGCTATCATGGGTTTTACGTCCTCTCACTTTCAAATCTTCACCTCTTTCTCTCACGAGGGAATTATCTGGCGCCGATCTGACTACTGGTAGATCTATTCTGCTGTAAAATTATTGTATCCCACCATCATCTCTCTGTCTCTCTCTCTGTCTCTCTCTCTCTCTCTCTCTCTCTCTCTCTCTCTCTCTCTCAGGCAATATTTGTGAGACACTTCATAAATTTTGACTATTTTTTCACTTCATCATTCGAAATTTTAGGTCTTCATCCATAAGCGAACTCTCACTCTCCACCGCCCACAATCTCTCTCACCCTCACGCCCTACCCTCCAAAACTTCCTCCTTACGCCTGTCCTCACCTTCACACCTTATCTCACCCTCATCCCTGCCTCCACCCTCTTCTCTGTCCTCGCCCACATCCCTTTCCTTACCATTCCTCCGCTCAAACTAACTTTTACCGTCACGATGACACCTTCCCTCATTCTCACCCCTGTCTGCACATTCATCCCTACCCTCACACTCAACTGTGACCTCACTCATGGCCTCTCAATCACCCCAGCCTCCACACTCACTCGTGCCCTCACCCTCACCATCACCACTCCACACCTTTCACTGTCGTCATTTGTAGTATCATTTCCCACTGTTATAAACCTAATTCAGAAATATGATGAGGAAAACATAAGGGAAACACTCTAATTACTGGACTGTTATGCATTGGATTAGTTTACTTTGGTCCCATAGGTAAAGGAATCCTTGTTTATTGCTTTAGTTGACTGAGCCACACATAGAAATCCTATGAATATATCCTTTCTATCATTGGTCACGTTTTAGGGCTCATGGCTAAAGAGATAGGAATATAATTTGGGGACATAGAATTCAATGGGAGAAAAATAAGAACGAAGAAGAGCTTACCACTTGGTTTAGTGGATAAATATCTGAATTTTCCCTGTGACCTTGACTTTCGACCAGTTATTCTCGAAAGCGAATTGCTTCATTCTTGCCTGAACTATAGCACTTCCACAAAGTTTGGTTCAAATCTAGTCACAATTATTTGCGTGGACCTGCTCTGTGACCTTGATTTTTTTTTTTTTTACCTTCCTTGTGACTTTAATTTATTTTTACCTTCCCTGTGACCCTGACCTTTAACAGATTGTTCTCAAAAGTGAATCACTTTATTTTCGCTTTACTATGAACCGGTACAAAAGTCTTGTGTAAATCAGATAAAAACCTATTATTTGTCCTGGTCATGCGACTTTGATCTTAGATTTGTTGTTCTAAAAAAAATAACTGCTTGGCTGATCCTCAACAATTCCATTTTTTTTTTTTTTTTTCATTTTTGCGTACATAGAAACACGGGTCGATCTTTTACTTTGCCCTGAGACCATGATCTTTGAGTGACTGTTCTCAAACTTAATCTTCTTTATTCGTGCATCAGCTTCAATCCTTCCACAAAGATTGGGGTAAAACAGATTTAAAGTTAAAGCAGCTCTTAGTGGCTCAAACAGTGACCTACCCCAGTTCCCTTGAACTCTGACCTATTAGTCTAAAAATAATAGGTCAGGATCCTTACTATTCTTCACCTTTTCACTAAATTTGATTGAAATTGCATGAAAATTGTACAATTTATTTTTCACGCGCCTGCTCTCGCTTCGAAAGCCCGGAAGTAGATATAAGGACAGATGATTCAGGATATATCATGGAGGAAAGCACTTCGATGAAGGAAAATTAATGGTTAGAATGATTCATACAAAACAGAGTAGGATGAGACATAGGAAAGTGGTATATAGCACTTACTGGTTTTGCCTCTGAATGAGATAAATATATAATATCCCGCTGATGCATCAACATCACAACATTCATTATCATCTGTATACCACCGTTATCATCGTGACCATAATTCTGTTTCCCAAAATGGATGAAGTGAGTAGAAAACCGAAGAAGAAATTGACAGCAGTCAGAGAATGCATATTCCTATACCAGACCACTGAGATGACTAACAAAATCTAGTCAGCTCTTCCTTGGCCCATGTCCCACATATCCTTTAAAATGCTTTTGAAATCTGTCAATAAATTTTTAATTCTGATGGACAAAAAAAAAAATCTTGACCCAGGACTCGACCTCGGGCCACAACCAAAATTTAATCAGCTTTTCTTTGGCCCATGACCCGCTTATCCCAATGAACAATTGAAATTCATTGATAACTTCTTGAGATACCTTGTTGACAAAATACAGACAGAAGAGCGGTGAATATATAACATCCTTAGATTTTCGTTGGCTGAAGTAAAAATGGAAATGGAAAATTAGAATACTGTACTTAAATAGTGAAATGAGTTACTCCGTCATTCCCTCATTCTGAACCATTCAACATTCACTTTCTAAAACAATCAGAATCCTAGGCATACTTTTTCCAATAGTACCTAATTAATTTTGCGATGTATTTTGCGTTGACCCTAAACCCAGTCTTCGGCGTTCAGCATCATCTGTGTCATTAATGAGGACAATGAGCAATTACCGTGCCGTCATGCTTCCTATAATTGGTTACCTCATTATTGGCAAAATACCTGTCTCGCCTTCCCACACACAGGCACACACGTCATGTTTGTTCGCTTCCCCAGTCCTTGCATTCCCTTCCTGATCCTCTGTGTTCTTCATACCACAATTTGCAACTTACATGTTTGTCCATAATCACTTCACTCTTATCTTCACATATAGTGCATGATCTCTCTCTCTCTCTCTCTCTCTCTCTCTCTCTCTCTCTCTCTCTCTCTCTCTCTCTCTCTCTCTCTCTCTCTCTCTCTCTCTCTCTCTCTCTCACATTTGCACATTTCCTGAATTTCCTGATACACTCAAACACTTTCTACCTCACTACACACTCTCAGCCCACTCCCCCACTTCATGCCTCACTTCTACCTGCTTGCCTCTCTCCCACATTGCCTGCCTCACTCTCACAGTGCCTGCCTAAATCTTACACTACCTACCTAAATTTCACACTGCTTGTCTCATCCCCACACTCTCTGTCTTTGTTGCACCCTCCCAATCCCATTCTCACATTCACTGCATCATCCCCACATTGCATGTTCACTTCCACTGTCTCTAATTCATCCCAGTACTCCCTGCCTCACTTCCACATAGCCTGCCTCCCTCTCTCACTCTCTGTTTCAATCCCACATTGTTTGCCTCCCCTACCTGCATCTTCCCACTTTGCACGCCCGACATCCACACTCCCTGCCTTCCTTCTTTTCCCAAACTTTCCACCCGCCAAACTTTTCCCAATCTTCCTGCCTTGAAGACAGACCGACTTGCCTTCATTTTCCTCACCCCTCTTCTCCCACCTGCTCATATGACCGAACTTCAGGCTCTTATATATCAAGTTTGTGATTAATTTCACATAGCAATACACTTTTAAACACTGACAAATGAGGGTCCAAGGGAAAAAAAAAATACGATAGAACTTTGAGTGTGGGGGAATTACAGCAGGATAACTTGCAGCGACCTTTCCGAGATTGTGTTTATATCCACATGCTCTGCTTTGCCGTCACATCCAAAATAAAAGTACTTTGAATTTTTAGTTATTTTACGGTAAAGACAAAATAACACATTTCATGATGAGAAGGGTGGAAAGGAGGTGAAACTGACAAAACAGAAAGATCACAGTGGATGCATCATCTTTAGCCACTTCCATGTGAAATCTTGCATAAGACTGAGTAAAACTGTTTAGCGTAAGCAAGAATGGTACACAAGCAATCAGTCTAAAGAGGTTAACAGATACTGTTTCAAGCCCTGTTAAGATTCTGTAATCGGTCCCCCTAAAGCAGAGTAAAACTGTCTTGAAAAAATTATTGCACTTATGACGTTAAACATAAACTCATCAATCAAGAATACATAGAGAGAGAGAGAGAGAGAGAGAGAGGTATGGACGCTCACCATCCACTCACTCGATGTAGTGCTTGCTCTTGGGTGAGTGCCCTTTCCCCTCTCCTTTCCTTCTTTTCTTCCTTCCTCTACTATCTTTCTTTCTTTCATTCCTTCCTTTTCCTACTGTCTACGGGTGACTCTACACTGAGCGAGAAGCCAAATCGTTTCCTGTACACCAGGAAACCACTTGTTACGTTGGGTGGTAACCATAAAACTAATGTATGGCACCTGGTGGTTTAGTGGGTAATTAAGGCGCTCCAATCGGATTGGGCCTGTGCAGGTTCATATCCAAGGGGTGATTGAGGTTTATTGCCCACGGGATGCCAGTCAGGGATGAGTGAGGTTAGTCACCCTCATCTTAAGAGGAATTTGTCTAGCCCTAGGCTCCTACGCTCCTCATGGGCAACACAGGATTAGAGTATATATATATATATATATATATATATATATATATATATATATATATATATATATATATATATATATATATATATATATATATATATATATATATATATATAAAACAAAGCCAAAGGTGGCTGTTGTGTATATGTACACAACGACTTATCTTGCTCTCGTGTTCCTGAACTTGATTCTTCTGAATTCTCTACTCTCTGGCTTCGGCTTTCCTATCATTCTCTGACTAAATATATCTGTGCTGTTTATTTATCCCCTAATTCTACTGACTCTCAAGAATTCTTTGACTGTCTTATTTCTAGGATATAACACATTCTATCCTTTTCTCCCTTCTCTGAAATCTCCATTCTGGGAGATTGCAATGTTCATCACCACCTTTGGCTCTCCTCTGCTTTCACTGATCCACCTGATGAACAAGCCTACATCTTTTCTATCCTTAATGAACTAGAGCAGCTTGTACAGCACCCTACCCGTATCCCTAACCACCTTGGAGAGAGCTCCAACATACTTGACCTCTTCCTTACAACTGATCCTTCTGCATACGCTGTTAATCTTTCCCCTCCATTGGGCTCCACCAATCACAACCGTATTACTTAAACCTGTCCTATCGCTCTGGTACGGCCTGCAGACCCTCCAAAGAAACGTCGACTGTGGCACTTTGGAGCTGCGGATTGGGAGGCACTCAGGCAGTACTTCTTTGATATTCCCTGGAATGATTTTTGCTTCCATGGCCGGGAGCCATCTGGGTGTGGCTTGCGCATTACTGAGGTTATTCTCTCGGGCATGGAAGCATACATTCCATTCTCATATCCTTTGACTAATGCAAGAAAGCCATGGTTTAATCACGCTTGTTCTAATGCTGTCCGCAACAAGGAGAGGGCCTATAAAAGGTATCAGAGCCAACCCACCCCTGAATCACATCTTTTTATGTTTCTGCCCGTAATCATGCTAAGTCTGTTCTTCTCTCTGCTAAAAATAATTTCATCCGTACTACATGCTCTCAACTCTCCAACTCGAATTCCTCCCGCTCCTTCTGGCACCTTGCCAAAAACCTTTCCAACAACTTTACCTCATCATCCTTCCCTCCTCTTTTCTACTCTGATGGCTCTGTAGCTATTTCTTCTACTGTTATAGCAGATCTCTTTGCTCAGACTCTCTCCTCCAATTCCACCTTAGACGATTCCGGTGCTGTTCCTCCATCACTTCCTCCCCTCTGTCTTCCTCATGGTTGACATTAAAATGTCTTCAGCTGATGTACTTTCTATCATCACTGGCCTCAATACTAACAAGGCATATGGGCCTGATAGGGACCCTCCTGTTGTCCTCAAGAACTGTGCTTCTGTGCATACACCCTGCCTAGGAAAACTCTTTCGCCTTTGTCTTTCAACTTGTACCTCTCCTTCTTGTTGGAAGTTTGCTCTCATTCAGCCAGTCCCAAAGAAGGGTAACTATTCCCAACCCTCTGACTATCGTCCAATTACATTTACATCCTGTGTCTCAAAAGTTTTCGAGTCTATTCTTAACAAAAAATTTTAAAGCATCTCTTCTATAAAACATAAAAATTTAAAGCATCTTTCCTATCACGACCTTCTCCCTGATCGTCAGTATGGGTTCCGTCATGGACGCTCCACTAGCGATCTTCTCATCTACTTTTTAGACTCCTGGTCATCCTCCTTTCGGGACTTTGGCGAAAGCTTTGCTATCGCACCTGACGTCTCAAAGGCTTTCTATCGAGTCTGGCACAAATCTTTAATTTCCAAACTTCCCTCTTATGGTTTCTATCCTTGTATCTGTGCCTTCATCTACAGCATCTTTCCTGGTCGTTCTGTAGCCGCTGTTGTAGACGGCCATCGTTCTTCTCCTAGATCTATCAACAGTGGTGTTCCTTAGGGCTCTGTCCTATCACCAACTCTCTTCCTTTTATTCATCAATGATCTTCTAAGCTGTACACCCAACCCTATCCACTCACACGATGATGATTCCACCCTTCACCTTTCCATTCGGTTCCCGCAACGTCCATCCCAGCAGTTACTTCAACAAACAATGGATGAAGCTATGGCACACCTAATGTCTGACTTGGTTCGTATCTCTGACTGGGGTAAAAATAATCTTGTTGTTTTTAATGCATCAAAGACTCAGTTTTTACACCTATCAACCCGGCAGAATCTTCCACAGGAGTACCCACTAATGTTTAACAATATCCAGCTCAATCCTGCATCATCCTTGAACATGCTTGGGGTTTCATTGACTCGGGATTTATCTTGGAAGGATCATATCACATCTCTTGTAAAATCAGCTTCTAAGAGATTAGATGTGCTAAGCATGACTCCATAACTTCTTTACCCCTGCACAGTTGTTGACTTCATACATGGGTTTTATTCGCCCCTGTGTAGAGTACAACTCTCATGTGTGGGGAGGCTCCTCACATACAGCTCTTCTCAATAGGGTGGAGTCAAAGGCTTTTCGTCTCATCAATTCTCCTCTTCTTACTGGCTCCCTTCAACCTCTGTCTCTTCGCTGCACATTGCTTCTTTATCTCTTTTCTCTCGTTACTTCCATGGTCACTGCTCCTCTGAACTGTCTGCATGCATCCCTCCACCTCTACGACGGATGCTCAGCACCCGTATAGCAACCAACTCTCATCCCTTTTCTGTGCAGCTCTCTAATGCAAAACTTAACCGTTACTCCAAGTCCTTCATTTATGCAATGGGTTAACTCTGGAACTGTCTCCCTCTGTCAGTATTTCCTACTTCCTATGATGAGTCTTTCAAACGCAGTGTGTCCAGGCATCTCGAAATGAACAGATCTTGAATTTGGCTCACCTTTGTATTGTTTTTGTTTTTTTTTCTTGGAAGGAATTGTTTGCGGGCTACTAGCCTTTGATTCCTTCATTCTCGCATTATATATATATATATATATATATATATATATATATATATATATATATATATATATATATATATATATATATTAGACCACTTCAAGAAGAATATTACTGTATATCATCATTCCAGCTTCCTCTTGCGGAAATGCACTGTCCAGGTGATTTTCTTTAATAATGGGAAAAAAGTTAATGAAAAGAGAATGCCAGGGTGGGTAGGTACACATAAGGAAATATCAAATGGTTAAAACCGTTCCCAATTTTCGGTGAATAAATTAATGGCCAAGACATATTTAGAATAATATAATAAAAAACCATAAGCATGTTTAGGAAGTGATAACGAATGCAACATTCATTTCACTGGTTTGGGAGATTACAAATCAGTGTATCTTCTGTCATCGGTTTTTATTAGAAATCATTCATGGATATAACTCATGCAAAGAAAAAAATATATATCTATTTCCATTCAGGGTAAATCTGTTGTGATCATTAATGATCATTAGGGCACATCAGATAGTGTGTCTTGTGCTGTGCTATCCAGTACGACCGTTAAAATGCCTGGGAGATTATAAAGATTAATATATATAAGATATATTAATCCCCTTTTGGTCATCAAACCAAAATACCTGCATATTTGACAAGGTAAACTACCCACCCACTTGATCAGTAATATCCAGGCTTCGGTGAGTCAGTGAAGACCATAGTAGAGCACAATGTACCTCACAGACCTTCAATTTGTGAGTGATAAACGAGACTCCTGTAAACATTCCAGTTTTGCCTCTCACATTTTCCGATCTTTAATCCCTCACTCTCTCCTCACATAAGCTTTCACAGCCTCTTCTCTCCCCTCTAGTTTTTTCAACTTTGACCTTTATTCTTCTCATTGCCCACCTCGCTTTCATAGCATTCATTGCCTCATCACCCCTCTTCCTTGCCTGATTTTCACTATCCCCTTCTCGTTTTCTTATTTTTCAAGCTATTATAGCCTTTACTGCCACTTTGCATATATCTCTGTGTATGATTGTGTCTACGTGCATACGTTTATATGTATATGTAGCCTATTATATGTTGGTATGGGTTCGTGTAAGAGTAGGTACATCTGTGTACGCTTGTGTATGCTTGATACTGTAGTTGATATTTATTGTAAAAAAATACAGCTGTATAAGAAGAGTTTATAATTTCTCGTTACGCATACATCTAAATTTTCTTCGGTTATACTATGAATGTATATTTCCTTGTATGACCTACTTTACTTTATCTATGGATATTTTTCATGTTTGCCTACATTGAATTTAATACAATATGGTTTGGTACGAATAAAGAGATGGTCATCATGCTGATTATCAGTATGCTGGTAAGAAGTTTAAATGTTCTGAGGGGCACTTCAAGGCCGTCTAACATGGGTGCCTTTTGTGAGAATGTTTTACGCACAAAGGCTCAGCTTTTTTGTTTTATTTATAATGATGTATCATATGTTGCCATATTTATTTGGCTAAGTAAAATACTTCATTCAATCAGGCAGTCAATCAATCATCGCTTTCAAACATTTAATGTCATTTCTCCTCGTTTCTTCTACCAAGTCTTCATTGTCTTTCCTTTGTCTCTTATTTCCCATGTTTTCACTGAATTTTCTCCTGCTTAAACATTCTTAATCACCTGCACTTGTATTAAATCAACTACATCTTTTCTTCACTGTGATTTCTTCTGTTATATTATTTTGCTGATGCCAATAGGTGATTTTAGTGAGGTTGACCATTTTACGCGTTTTTTTTTTTAAATTAGCGACAGGTGACTTTATTAAGCCTAAGACAAACTACGTTAAAATGGAGTTATATGTGTATCTGGTAGTAGTGACCAGGGTACTTTGTGGCTCAGACATTAACTGGTGTTAGTACTCATAGGTATTTTTTGAGTTCAAAATAGCATGACGAGTATGAGTGTGTGTGTGTGTGTGTGTGTGTGTGTGTGTGTGTGTGTGTGTGTGTGTGTGTGTGTGTGTGTGTGTGTGTGTGTGTGTGTGTGTGTGTGTGTGTGTGTGTGTGTGTGTGTGTGTGTGTGTGTGTGTGTGTGTGTGTGTGTGTGTGTGTGTGTGTGTGTGTGTGTGTGTGTGTGTGTGTGTGTGTGTGTGTGTGTGTGTGTGTGTGTGTGTGTGTGTGTGTGTGTGTGTGTGTGTGTGTGTGTGTGTGTGTGTGTGTGTGTGTGTGTGTGTGTGTGTGTGTGTGTGTGTGTGTGTGTGTGTGTGTGTGTGTGTGTGTGTGTGTGTGTGTGTGTGTGTGTGTGTGTGTGTGTGTGTGTGTGTGTGTGTGTGTGTGTGTGTGTGTGTGTGTGTGTGTGTGTGTGTGTGTGTGTGTGTGTGTGTGTGTGTGTGTGTGTGTGTGTGTGTGTGTGTGTGTGTGTGTGTGTGTGTGTGTGTGTGTGTGTGTGTGTGTGTGTGTGTGTGTGTGTACTCCCATTCACACACTTCCTGCACACTCTATCAGTTAACGAATTTTCTCAGTTCTCGCTCACACTCCTTATTACATCTTGATATGTCATTAATATTTTCCTTTCTCTCATGATTCAGGCGCTCTAGCATCCCCTGTTATATTTCAGATCTCACAGAGTCTATTATAATCTCGTCCTTCACACATTCGTGTCTCCCCCTTTCGCACATACACACAGTATATGTCCCGTCGATCAGCAACATTGAATCAGTTGACTATCACTTCTCCACGTTTGTTAATCGAACGCTGCTGTTAACTGCTTGGTGTTACTAGTATCACCCGCAATGTCACATCAGCTAAGCACATAAGACTCTTCATCACTGATTCAGTTTCGGCATTATTTCTTGTTACTCGTCCCCTGCCTATTTCAGCTAGATGTTTTTTTTATGCAATGTGCCAAAGTATCTCGACTGAGTTGGTCCTAGTTAAGTTTTTTTTTTATCTATATATTTTGAAGGGATAGCCCTTGCGCGCATAAAACGAACTTCAGAAACCTGAAACTCCTCACGTCTTCTCCCTGTCAGTCGCTGCACCATAATAATTTCCTCCCTGGTGCCAAACTTGGTGTGTTCCCCGCCTGCATATATTGTAAGTTCAGGCCCTTCATGGATGGAAATCCCATCAGCTGAAATGCTATCCCCTTGGTTTTGTTGGTGCCGGAGAGTGGGCGGGCATCAACAAAAATTTAGCAGTTGCACAGTAGTAATTAGTTCATCTATCTGTATATCTATCTATCTATTTATCTCTCTCTCTCTCTCTCTCTCTCTCTCTCTCTCTCTATCTATCTACTATCTATCTATCTATATATATATATATATATATATATATATATATATATATATATATATATATATATATATATATATATATATATATATATATATATATATATATATCAAAGACATTATGCAGAAGTCCTGATGCTTCTTATGAAGTTACCAAATTGTTACCAACAAAACGGTGATAAATGCAAACAACTGGCTGATTTATATTTATATGGTCGAATTGCTTACTGTGAGGATACTGTGAATACAGTCTTCACAATACATATCCCATCATCGCGCTGAAGATGATGATCACGTCTGAAGAGAGTACACCATATCCCGTCAGCAGTGAACATGGCAGCAGTGGGCGGCAAGTCAGTGCAGAACACACGAGCAGGTGGCGTGGCTGTCGTATTATGCAAGTGCCTAGGATGCTTGATGCATACCCGATCCACAATATCTGCCTACTGGCACCGGAGTGGGGAAGGATGGGATGTGGTGCTGTGCGGCATTTAATTTGTTCCATTGCATTAACGTTTCAGTATATGGAACAAAGATTGTAGGTTCTAAGCGGAACAATGTTCGGTGTTCTATCCCTCGAAGAGAGCGTCAGACATGTGGACTTAAGGATGCATTATACGATACTGGTGTTATTTACACACAATGAATCTGTAACTGGTATGAAAAAATCAGTGGACACAAAAGTTACATTCTTTTCAATGAACGCAGTTTAAGCTTGTGAGTACCCTTTAACTGGCCCTTTTGTGTAAGAATGGCCTTGTGACAAAAGAAATAGGCTAATCATTCATTTTCTTTGACCCAACATCAACAAAACCACCAACACACCAAAGACTGAAGCAGACTTTCCTAAAATAAGTTTTGTTATCACGCTAGACGCTTATCTTCAGGAATATCTAATATGACATGTTATAAGAAATGCTCTTGCTTCTCATTACCTTCCTTTCCTTTAGATGCCAACCCTGGAGCTAAGATCCAATAAAGACGACGCCGTCGCTGTCTCAGAGAAACTTCATAGTGTGGTTAAATTCATTGCATATCGGGTAGTTTTGTACTTTTATGATTTACAGTAAATAACATTAGCGATTATTATATGAACCTTCATTACTTTCCCAGCAGCACTGTTACACATGTTAGTTAAAGTTTGTGTTTTTGCTTCATAAAAATGGAACTGGATAATTCTATCGCTTAGCAGTTGTTTCTGTACACTCCTTAATGCTACACTTTGACTTGTTATCTAGCATTACTTCAGTACGAAGGGCTAAATCATCTTGGACGACTATGTAATTCGGAAAAAGAAATCGCTCAATAATCGACTCTGTAACTTGGTTCCATCCGTCTGTTACAACAGTGGAAAGCAAAAAACACGTACAACAAAACCAACAATGGACACAACACGGAGTACACAAATGTACCACCCATAAGAAAGAGTCGAACAAAAAGAGACAACTGACTCTCAAAGAAATCACTGTTATTGGTGCAATCCAACATGCTTGATTTCTCAAATGTAAGTGACAAGCCTATACTGTACAGTTAAGATCATTGACGAGTTAATGGAAGAGCGGTGGTGACGGGACAGGACCGTCAGGAATAACTCTGTTGAAAGTTTGAAGGCTCTAGAAGGGATATTACAAAAAAAGCCTTCCTTGATTACCCAGAATGAAATTAAGAAAAGGCTAATTATATAGAGAGGGTTTGGGGAGACAGGATGTGACAGAGAAATGCCGGTGTTGTACTAAAAATAGAGGAATGAGTTTTTAACTGAGGACACACATTTGAGGGAGGCGAGTATTCTTGCATTCTGAACCATGATTCGAATTTTTAAAGGGGAAGAAGAAAGTCAGGAAAGGAATGAAGGATAAAAAAGGAGGAATCTTACTGGGATGGGAAAAGAGGGGCGATGCAGATTTCTCGTTGAAAAAAAAAAAAAAAAATGAAAGTTGTCGGAGGGTATGAAGGAAGATATATTATATATAATAAAGTCCAAATTTTCCCTTGCCTTTCTGAATCGATGGGTAGGACTGAGAGGGTGGAGAAAAGTCGCGTAGGGCAGCGATCGCCGTTGGACAGAGTAGAGTAGGCAGTGTAATGCTTCATGTAAGAGAAGTAGAATGAAGATATTAAAGTACTTTACGCATATAATCAAAAGAAAAAGATTGAGTGTGAGAGAATTATCAAGAGTAAAGATTAAGTAGGAGAATATAAATTGTCAAAGATAAAGATTAAGTAGGAGAGTATAATCAGGAGGGAAGATTAAATGGGAGAGAAAATATGAAGGTGAAGAGCCTTAGTGAAAGGAATCGTTACAGGGTTGTGAGATATTTGGCAGGAAGTTTTGACGAGGCCAACCCTCACAGGTTATGGCGCCAAGCAATGTAAGTAGACATAAGAAGACCCCAGTGTGAAATCCAGTGATGGAACAGGACTGTTATACTGACAGGTCCAGTTATGGTCAGTTATGCCTTACACATCTGGATTTACAAACACTATCTATCTATCTATCTATAGCCCGACCCCCTAATCCTGCAAAGGGTGGCCGCAGACAAAACGCCTCCAAGTGGCTCTGTCACCCACCATTTGACTACCCTCCCCCCAACTCACCCCCCCCCTCCCTCATATACCTCTCAACTCCATCCCTCCACCTCATCCTCGGTCTACCTCTCCCTCTCCCTCCCTCCACCTCACCTACATACACCCTCTTAGTCAGTCTTTCATTCTCCATTCTCTTCTCATGTCCAAACCACCTCAGTGTATTTCTCCTAATCTTCTCAACAAACACACTGGGGTAATTATGTCAACAACCTCGATTATTGTGTTTAGGTTAATATTCTGACAGTTTTGATGCATTATAAAACAACTATTAACCAGGGAAGAAATGTTTTAGAAAAACTGTTCCTTTACTTTATCTCTCAGCTGTGTCGAACCCACAGAAACCTAAAACAATGAGTAATAATCAATTGGATCTCATTCGTATTTTAACCTTTCGGAACCCCCCCCCCACACACACACACACATATATATATATATATATATAGTTACTGGCGTAGTTAACCCCAGTAGCAAATAGTTGAAACAGAAAATAAGTGATAACATAAGGAGACAGACGAACCATCATAAAGATAAATTCTTTTCCTTATCAGTTTTGCGGGCTGCAAGGGTAACCCTCGTCCCCAGCTGCGTTACCTAGCGGTCACTGGACTGATAACATACAAGATGTTTCTCTCACAAATTACGCAGAAAATCCCTCTTGTCCTTGAACTGTGGGTGTAACTTATAGTGTGGGAGGAGCTAAAACAGAGGATATGCTAATAGAAACCTAAATAACGTTTGCTCTGCCTTCTTAATGGCACGTCAGTGGTTTTGTATAATTTGTGTAACTTCGCCATTGGCTCCCCTTGGTAGCAGGTGCCTCTGTACTTGGTGAGTGGCTGTAGATATTCCATAAAACAGCCTAGTGGTTAATTGGCTGAGAAAGGCGGAGTAAGTCTCTTTCATAAGCTCTAGGAAAATGTGCAGAGACATTTTTGTCTCATTTTGTACACACCTTTTTGTACACATATTTTGTCTCATTTTTTGTACACACATTCTTATACACATTTTGTCATTTGTACACATTTGTTCACATTCACTGTCACGGTACACTTTTGTCACATTGTTTTGCACTTTACCCCAACATTACTCAATACGTGACTATGATTACAAAACACACTATTTGTGCACCATTTCCCATTTTTGTTTCACTCCTCCGTTTACACTAGTGTGTGATTTATATCTGGATTTAACCTTCCAAGTCTCCACGTTTCCTCGAGCTTTGTGAGTACTTAGCTTCCACTGAGTGTATTCTGGTTAGGTAAGAAATACCTTGTTTTATATTTGTAATCTGAGGCTTATATGAATCCTCCTTTTGTAAAACGAACCCTGGTTTCTTCTTTGGCTCTGTGTGTCATGGTGTACAGTAAAGTTAAGTTAGTTTTCTTATAAGCTTTACCTTATCCCTTTTGGTGAATAATGAAGGGCTAAGAGTGCACCTTAATATACACCCCCATAACACTCTCTCTCTCTCTCTCTCTCTCTCTCTCTCTCTCTCTCTCTTTATATATATATATATATATATATATATATATATATATATATATATGAGTTACTGACCCGCGAGTGCAAGAAAAATGCTCATAGAAGCCGAAGAATCTTAGATGAGAGTTAACCCTCAGGTTGACTGGAAAAGGATTCTTCTCACCTTAACAATACTGCCTGGACCTAGCCTGAATCAAATGGTTAGGTGCATCCATTGCAATGAAAATATTAAGTGCGATGCTTATTAACACATCTGCTTTCATAATTACCTTCAACTGTAGAGAATCACCAAGTTTTCTCAGGAACAAACCATCCAAGTGCAATCATACGAGCGAATGCATTATGTTCAGGTATGTAATGCGCGAAAAATACGAAGATGGATGTAAAAATGGAGAGACAATAGGCATAAAAAACTGTGAGGCATTCCAGAGTGTGTCGAAGAATATTTCTGTACAGTATACCTGGAGACCTGAAGGAACAGAATACCCCAGCTGGAGGAAAGGAGGAATTAGGGACGAGAAACACATCTGAGAGAAATATTATAAGTAAATTTATTTTTTTGTACTTTCTATTATGAACTCAAAGATGATGTGGTTTGACATATCAAATGAGCAAATATTCCTGTTTGGTCCCCGCTTTTAAAACAATATTACAGTCTCATATTAAAGTTTACTATAGAATATCCCAGTATACCAAATCAAAATGAGATAAATCACGCAGGCCCAGTATCACAAAACTCAGTTTCTAATGGAAGCCAGGGATGTGGAACATGGAGAAAGTAAGGAAAGGGAATTTACAGTAAGGAGGTAAACATCAACATTATCACCATACCTTATTCCCAGCAAACAGTGAATGCAGTAATTGGGGTGTAAATGACCCAAGAATAGGAAATACAAGGCCACATAAGAAGGGGAACTGCCAGTAATGTGTAGTTAAGTATCAAAGTCTTCAAAGTCTTTGCTTCTGTCCCACAGTATAGTGTTTCATTCTATGTGCCTCGTTTAATTAAATCCCTCTCGCAGTGTTACTGTCAGTTTACAAAAGCTATGCAACCCTAGCCATCTGCGACTTCATTTAAACTTCACCCATCTTGTTTCATCTTTCAGCAGATTTTCAGAATCCATGCCCTTTTTTTTTTTTTTCAATTCCCATTCATAAATTCTTTGTCTTTTTTCCTCTCATTTTTATTTCTTATATTCATTTACGATGCTAATCCTTCTCCTGTCCTCCATCTTCCAGCAACACACTAGCACAAATAAAACCTCTACATCAGTCGACTAATTGATACCAAATTCTCCCTCCAGAAAAAGATGCCAACACAGAGATAAAGAGAAGGCTAAGAGAAAGTTACATGTTTCATGCCATTTCTGCCCTGCCAATATCTGACCGTCAGTTAAAGATGAGAAATATATAGGAAATATTTGGATAAGTTTCAAGACTGCTTACATAAAGTTGGTATATATTGTCAGTAAACCTCATTAACAACAGCCATAAAATTCTCATTAATAGTGCAATTGCGATGTAATGGTGGTTAAACTGTTACTGAGGCAATGGGGATGATGGCAGTGGTGGTGATGGCATGGTGTTGGTTTCCATGTGATGGGTAGTGGTGTGGTGATGTGGCCGTGGTTGTTGTGATGGTGTGGTGGTGGTGGTGGTAGTCGTAGTTGTGATGATGATGGTATCAGTGTGATGGTGGTGGTAGTATCGGTGTGGATGGTGGCGGAGTAATGTGTGATAATCGTGGCTGTGCGGTGGTAGTGGAGTGGTGGTGATGGCAGTGTGGCAGTAATGAAGTGGTGGTGGTGGTGTAATGATGATGGTGGCGGCGAGGTGTGTGGTGGTGGTGATGATGGTATCAGTTTGATGGTGGTGGTAGCATCGGTGTGATATTAGTGGTAATCATGTGTGGTGACGGTGAAGTGGTTGTGGTAGTATGGTGGCGGTGGTGTGGGGGTGGTGGGGCACGTCATGTGGTAGTGGTGTTGTAGTGATGTAGGTAGGCGTCTTGGGCTAGTGATGATGCTGGTGTGGCGGTCGTCATGTGGTTATTGTGAGGGTATGGTGGTCCTCATTGAGTGGTTATGGGGTGGTGGTGATGTGATCGTGAGGTATGGTAGTATGGTTGTGATATATCATGGCATTGTGGTGATCGTCACGTGGTGGGGGTCATTCTGGTTCTTAACCATCCCATTTGTTATTGGAAAAAAAGTGAAAGATTAATTTTCTTTTTGGTACGATCAATATAAAAGTCTGATCCCTCATACATTGCCTTATATCTGATGCAGTAATATATTAAAACAATCACAGTTTAAAGCAGCCATTAATGTTCAGTCTAACTTGATATCAGTAACTCTGGCCCGGGAATGATCTTAGTTGAGGCTGAATAAAGATAACACGTAAGTCCTGGCTCTGCTAACAAACCCCGCCAGGTGGCCCAGCTTCACCCAAGTATTACAAGAGATTACACAAATTTTTTCATAAGTCGGCTGAGTGCACGCCCAGGACGGATTTCACACACACACACACACACACACACACACACATAACACACGACATACACTGCATATGTCAGCTATGCCACCTCACTTCAAACTCTCAGCTTAACAACCATCTAACACCAATTAAGCATACCTCAGCCAGTCTGGACTCAAACTCCTGGACAACCCTCGTCACCGCAACTTGCTCCCTTCCCCCGCCCCAATACCACCTCATACCATCCATACCAGCAACAAGTTATTACCAATTAGAGAAAGAGCTGATCGTTATAAGAATAGCCCTGTTCCACCACTGTCCGAATGATCAACGAACACAAAGGTAGCTTACAACGTCTTCACCAATCTCTCTCTCTCTCTCTCTCTCTCTCTCTCTCTCTCTCTCTCTCTCTGTTCTTATTCCCCCAGTAAACCTATTATCACCTTTTCTATAAATTTGGCTGTTACATTTACTTTTAAGGCAGTGCTCGACTCTTACTAATGTTACTTTTTAACTCTTCTGTGTGTATTTTCATCCTTAGGGCTGCTTTGCCTTAATAAACCGCGAATTATTATTATTATTATCATTATTTTTGTTATTATTATTATTATTATTATTATTATTATTATTGTTATTATTATTATTATATGTATTATTATTATTATTATTATTATTATTATTATTATTATTATTATTATTATATGTATTATTATTATTATTATTATTATTATTATTATTATTATTATTATTATTTTTTTCATTATTTTCATTATTATTACTACTACTACTACTACTACTACTACTACTACTACTACACACACACACACAGTAAAAGTTTTTATTTTTTCAAATGTTTGTCCTATCCCTAACAAGTGTGTGTACTTTGGTGTGTTCAGATGATGGCAAGATATCTTTTATGGTGGAGTGTGAGTCATACATCACGGTAATGTGATGAGATATCCTGTAGTGACGAGCATCAGGTCCACCAGATAAGCACTTCAGAAAGCAAGGAACGCTCAACAGGTGCATCATTCGTGTCCACCAACTGATAGAAGGGCCTAATATTTGACTTTGCCCTTTGCCCTTGAACTTCGACAAATTACTCTCAAATTAGAGTTACTTCACATAGAAGTTGGCTGACTATTAACTTTCCACCAAATTTCTTTCAGATCAGATCATAATTGTTTGAGTTAACTTATTCCAACGACCTTACCCTTTTATCTTTCTTTGTGACCTTGGGATTTGACTGCTTGTTATCATAATCATTTATTTTTTATTTTTTTTATTCTCTTTACCTGAGACCTTCCCTAAAGTTCAACCTGCATCAGACAAAATTTCAGGTGATTGGACCTATCTCTCGCAAATATAATACGTAACACTCTTGGGTGATCCTCAGCTCATCCACCAAATTTTATCTAAACCATATTAAAAGTATTAAGGTTATTTTCTTCACCCACAGACACATGGGTCAAACTTTCTTCTTGGTCTATGGCCTCACTGACTGTACTTAAAACCGAATCCCTTTTTCTTCCCTGGCCCTCAATCGTTTCCCAAAGTTTCATGTTAAACCGGTTAAAAATGATTTCGGCTGACAATGATTTATTGTCACACACACACACACACACACACACACACACACACACACACGAGTATGCTACAAAGCACCACACAGCACGAAACTGGCATGAAGCGGGATAATGTTATGGAGAAGTCCCAGATTTATCCCGCACCCTATGACAGCTTAATACACACCAAATTCTTTCATGTCAGAAAGTATGGATGACTGAAATGTTGCAGACTAAGTATTGTATATCTGAAATATTGAGTGACTGACATTGTCATAATGCAAGCTAAGATAATGAATGCTGGAATATTGAATGCTGGAAAATTAGTGCTGGAATTATGTATCTTGATATGATGTAAAATTTCCATATAGGATTACAGACCATGAGAATAATGAAATATTTTAATTCTGAAATACCGGATTCTGTACAAATGAGTTTGAATGATTTTACTACTGAAAATTATGATTGTTTCTGGAACTCCAGAATACTGAACGATAGATATGGGAATTCTTTGACCTGCCTGATGAGGTGGCTTCTATTACACTTTGTCTCGTAGGGAAGAAGCCAAAAACAATATATATATTTTTTTTTTATTAAGTAGTGCACATGATATCTTAGGAATATTTGGATTACGATTTAGCACTTTAGGAAAGCTAACAAGAAACCATTCGCAGGGACAATGCATTCTGGCTTTTCCCGGTCAGTTTTATCGAGCTTCGGCTAGACCTCTCAAAATTAGAGGTTTAAATGTTTTTTTATTTTTTTTCAGATTTCATGAAAAAACTATTGGCTACATTCAGCCGATTTTGTTTAGCACAGAGGAGACATTGTTGTGACTGGTTAATGGTAGGAAAGACTCAAACCTCTAGGACAGAAACATTTAGGCTGTGGGAAAATGTCAACTTTATTAACAACAAGGGTTAATAAAAAACAAGTATTCCGTGTACTGATATGAAAAAAAAAAAAAAAAAGTGTGTTCCATGGCGATTTCGCAGCGAGCCAAATTACTCCCATTCTTAATAGATTCTTCGACTTTACTGGTAATTAAAACTTATGAGATTATCTTGGATATGAACACCATCGAATTGGACGGTGGACGGACAGTACCTTAATGGAAATAATATTTTTATGCTTAAACTTAAGACAGCTGGAAAAGAATAGGTGAGTTGTTGTTACAGCATACAGTGAAAAGAAAGGAAGAGGAGGAATAAGAGATGGGAAATGAAGTAAAGCATGAATGAAATTATTAAAAAAAAAAGGAGAGAATGGGGAGCGTTGGAATAATAAGACAAAGGGAGAAAATGTTAAGAGAGAAGAAGATTGTCGAAGACAATCAATCAACTAATTAATCAGTTAATACGGAGAGAGAGAGAGAGAGAGAGAGAAATTATAGACATAGATAGATAAATAGATAGATAGATAGATGTGTGTGTGTGTGTGTGTGTGTGTGTGTGTGTGTGTGTGTGCTATAGATAGATATATATATATGTGTATGTGTGTGTGTGTGTGTGTGTGTGTGTGTGTGTGTGTGTGTGTGTGCGTTCTCTTTTGATAACCATGGGGATGCATAGAGAACTCTCTAAACAGCTCTTCCAGGTACAACTTTTATGACAAATTTAAATGTAAATTCTACAGTTGCTAAAGGGACGACCCTGACGGAGAGTACAACTAAATAGGAAAAATCTGGTCAACATGGTGGACACATGATAGCAAATTGCTGGTAGAATTTTCATTTATATCCACAACCATGTCATTATTGGCTGCAACGGCTCAGATGGGTGATGGGACAGGTGGGGTGGACCGGAGTGGTGAGGTGGGTAGGCAGGATTGGTGGGTAGTTGGTAATGGGAAAATAGGTCCGTGGTAGGAATAGGTCCATATGGAATATGTCCCAGAGGAAATGTGGCCAAAAGAAGAACATACGTTCAGTCGGTACACTAGGATCTTGGGGGTCTCTGCCTACAGGAGGAGCAGCCATCCAGTGTCCCAGGCAATATTGATAAGTACGATTATATGTTTTATCTGAGCAACGCTGAGAGAGAGAGAGAGAGAGAGAGAGAGAGAGAGATTTATAATTAACTTTATTTCGGCTACAATGGCTTCCTTTAGTAGGGTTAGTAGACAGTTCTTCTGGCGGCAGAAGGAAATAATGTAAAAACCATCTTCGTGTTAAAGAGTTTAACCATGTCTCCTTTTTTTTTTTTTAACGAGAGAAGTAATGTGGCCCACACTATTAGAAAGTTTTGCACCATTAAATAATTCTTTTGTTTTGTCCTCCATTGTTGTCATGACCAGCGTTCAGTAATTATAAGGAAACTGTTTTACATTAGATCAGAACTTGTCTTACACGTCTTGAATAATTGTCTATTCCCTTCCATGAATATACAAATAGATAATCTACAGTGGCAAACCTAAAGAAGGAATATCGTCACCATAATGAACAGAACAATGGAGATGATGCCAAGCGCAGTGCAACGAGGGGTCTTTCCCAGCATCATAAAAGTGACTGGCAGTAACAAGAATAATCAATTAGTTGCAGCCCAGCAAAAGACTGCTACACACACCGGTAAAGGAAAAGCACAACTGGCATAAACCAACCACACTCGCTACGCTTAGTTGATTAGTACTTACCAGTCATATGTCACAGTGGTAGGATCTGATGCTGCCAGTATACCTTCGGCTCCTCTGTCATTCTCTGACTAAATATATCTGCGCTGTTTACTCAACCCCTGATTCTACCATCAAAAATTCTTCGACTATCGTATTTCTACGATGGAACACATTCTATCCATTTCTCCTTTCTCTGAAATCTCCATTCTAGATTTCAGTGTTCACCACCACCTTTGGCTCTCCTCTCCTTTCACTGATCCACCTGGTGAACAAGCCTACATCTTTTCTATCCGTAATGACCTAGAGCAGCTTGTACAGCACCCTACCCGTATCCCTAACCACCTTGGAGAGAGCTCCAACATACTTGACCTCTGCCTTACAACTAATCATTCTGCTTACACTGTTACTCTTTTCTCTCCATTGGGTTCCTCCGATCACAACCTTATTACCTTAACCTGTCCTATCACTCCAGCACGGCCTGAGGACTCTCCAAAAAAGCATCGACTGTGGCACTTTGGAGCTGCGGACTGGGAGACCCTCAGGCAGTACTTCTTTGATTTTCCCTGGAATGATTATTGCTTCAATGGCCAGGAGCCATCTAAGTGTGCCTTGCACATTACGGAGGTTATTTTCTTGAGCATGGAAGCATACATTCCTTTCTCATAACCTTTCATTAATGCGAGAAAGCCTTGGCTCAATCACGCTTGTTCTGATGCTGTCCGCAGCAAGGAGAGGGCCTATAAAAGGCACCAGAGCCAACCCACCTCTGAATCACATCTTTTTTTATGTTTCTGCCCAGAATCGTCCTAAGTCTGTTCTTCACTCTGCTAAAACTAATTTTATCCATAAAAAATACTCTCAGCTTTCCTGCTCGAATTCTTCCCGCTCCTTCTGGCACCTTGCCAAAAACCTTTCTAACAACTTTACTGCATCATCCTTCCCTCCTCTTTTCTACTCTGATGGCACTGTAGCTATTTCTTTAACTGATAAAGCAGATCTCTTCACTCAGACTTTCTTCTCCAATTCCACCTTAGACGATTTAGGTGCTATTCCTCCATTACTCCCCCTCCCCACTCTGACTTCCTCATGGCTGATATTAAATTTCTTCAGCTGATATATTTTCTACCATCACTGGCCTCTGTACTAACAAGGCATATGGGCCTGATGAAGTCCCTCCTGTTGTCCTCAAGATCTGTGCTTCTGTGCTTACACCCTGCCCGGGTAAACTCTTTTGCCTTTGTCTTTCAACTTGTACCTTACCTTCTTTCTGGATCTTTGCTCTCATTCAGCCAGTCCCAAAGAAGGATGACCATTCCAAACCCTCTAACTATCGTCCAATTGGAATAACATCCTGTGTCTCAAAATTTTTCGAGTCTCTTCTTAACGGAAAAATATTAAAGCATCTTTCCTATCACAACCTTCCTTCTGATCGTCAATATAGGTTCCGTCAGGGATGCTCCACTGGCGACCTTCTCACCTACCTTTCAGACTCCTGGTCATCCTCCTTTCGGGACTTTGGCGAAAGCTTTGCCATTGTACTTGACTTTTCAATGGCTTTCGATCGAGTCTGGAATAAATCTTTAATTTCCAAACAGCCCTCTTACGGTTTCTATCCTTCTATCTGTGCCTTCATCTCTAGCTTCCTTTCTGGTCGTTCTATAGCCACTGTTGTAGACGGCCATCGTTCTTCTCTTAGATCTGTCAACAGTGGTGTTCCTCAGGGCTCTGTCCTATCACCAACTCTCTTCCATTTATTCATCAATGATCTTCCAAGCTGTACATCTAACCCTATCCACTCGTATGCTGATGATTCCACCCTTCACCTTTCCACTCGGTTCCTGCAACGCCCATCTCAGCAGTTACTTCAACAGACAAGGGATGAAGCTATGGCACACCGAATGTCTAACTTGGCTCGTATCTCTGACTGGGGTAAAAATAATCTTGTTTTTTATGCATCAAAGACTCAGTTTTTACACCTATCAACCCAACAAAATCTTCTGCATGAGTACCCACTAATGTTTAATAATATCCAGCTCAATCCTGCATCATCCTTGAACGTGCTCTGGGTTTCATTCACTCGGGACTTGTCTTGGAAAGATCATTTTGCATCTCTTGTAAAATCTGCTTCCAAGCGATTAGGTGTGCTAATCCGACTCCGTACCTTTTTTACCCCTGCACAGTTGTTGTCTTTATACACGGGTTTTGTTCGCCCATGTGTAGAGTACAACTCTCATGTGTGGGGAGGCTCCCCACATGCAGGTCTTCTCAATAGGGTGGAGTCAAAGGCTTTTCGTCTCATTAACTCTCCTCCTCTTACTGGCTCCCTTCAATCTCTGTCTCTTTGCCGCACTGTTGCATCTTAATCTCTTTTCTATCACTACTTCAATGGTCACTGCTCCTCTGACCTGTCTGCTTGCATCCCTCCATCTGCTAGACGGGTGCTACACACCCGTCTAGCAACAAGCTCTCATCCCTTTTCTGTGCAACTCTCTAATGCAAGAGTTAACCGTTACTCCCAATCCTTCATTTATGCAACAGGTCAACTCTGGAACTCTCTCCCTCTGTCTGTATTTTCTACTTCCTATGATCTCCAGTCTTTCAGACGCAGTGTGTCCAGGCTTCTTGAAGTGAACTGATCTTTAATTTGGCTCTCTTTTGTACTGTTTTTTTTTTTTTCTTGGAAGGAACTGGGGGTAGGGGGGTTTCAAGAATACTCCCCCAATATCCCTGCTTGTCGTACGAGGCGACTAAAAGGGTTGGTGGTGGGTTAGTGCCCCACCCCGTAAAAAGAACTAACTAAAAAAGCAAATAAAGCGCCTCGGACCCGGACGGACCATACGTTGACGACTAAGGAACGGACAAAGGACATTCTGAGAGTAGGAACGTGGAATGTGAGAGGAGTGAATGATGAAGTGAAAGAGAGAGAGATTGTCCAGGTGCTTGAGGATGCAAAAGTGGATATATGTGGATTGACTGAAACTAAATGGGAAGGTGAAAGGGTGAGAGAATGGGAATACGGTGTAGGTATATGTGCGGGAGTCAGTGAGAATGAGAGGGCAAGAGAGGGAGTATGTCTGATGATAAGCAAGAAGTGGAAGGAGAATATAAGAGAGTATGGAACAGTGGGTGCAAGGATTGTATGGGTGAGGATGAAAGTAGAAATACAAGCATGGGCGATTGTATGTGTGTATGCTCCAACAGAGGATCGAGTGGCAAGAGTGAAAGATGAGTTTTGGGCGAGAGTAGAAGCATGTATGGACAAGTTTGAGAGGAGCGAGAGAGTTCTGTTGATTGGAGACATGAATGGCAAAGTCGGGAATGTACGAGTGGATGGAGAGGTTGGTCAGTGGGGTGTGCCAGCTGAACTAGATGGGAATGGTAGTGCTTTGGTGGACATCTGTGCTGGTAAGGGGTTGGCAATAGCCAACACCTACTTTCGTCATAAGATGATCCACCGGTATACATGGAGAGTAATGAGGAGGATGGATGGTGAACTTGTTGAACGAAAGGCAATGATAGACTACGTGTGTGTGGATGAGCGAATGAGAAGACAAGTGTTGGATGCAAGGGTGTGGAGAGGGTGGGGGAATGGAGTCTCGGACCATCACTTAGTGATGGCCAAGGTAGAGCTGCAAAGAAAGTGGTTGAGGAGGCGAAGGGGAAGACAGGAGGAAGCAGCTCCTGTGAGAAGAGTGGAGAAATTGCAAGATAGTGAGAAGAGGACAGAGTATAAGAGCATAGTGGAAGAAAGATTGGGAAGGTATGAGCTAGAGCAGATGGAAGGGGTGGAAGACGTATGTAAGATATTCACGGAAGAGATAAGCGCAGCGTGTGAGGCGGTTTGTGGAGTGAGGAGGAGATGCAAGGGTGTGCAAGGGACAGCATGGTGGAATGATGAGGTGAAAAGAGCTGTGGAACAAAAGAAGAAGGCATATGGTGAATGGTTGGCGAGTAGAGGTAGGGGAGAAGATGAGAGAGAGAAGAGAGAGTATATGTGAGCAGGAGAAGGGAGGTTAAGAGACTGGTGAAGGAGAGTAAGAAGAAAGTGGATGAAGAGTTTGGGAGGAATCTGAGTGTGAAATGGAGGGAGAGTAAGAAATTGTTTTGGAAGGAGGTAAAGAAAGTAAGGCAGTGTGAAAGGGGAAATAGTAGGGGAGTGAAAGATAGGAATAATAGATTGTTGGTGGAGAAGAGAGAGAAATTGAGGAGATGGAAGGAGCACTTTGAGGATTTGTTGAATGTAGAGAGTGAGAGCAGTGTGAGTATAAGTGGTTGGGGAATGGCTGGGAGAAGAAGAGATGAGAGGAGGGAGGAAGAGATCAGTAGGTCGGAAGTAGTGGAAGCGATGAAGAAGATTAAGCTGGGAAAGGCCCCAGGAATTGATGGAGTGTGTGGTGAAATGCTTAGGTATGGGGGTGAGATTGTTGTGGAGTGGATATGGAAGTTGTGTAGATTGGCTTGGGAAGAGGGAAGGGTTCCAGAGGACTGGAAATCAGGTATAATTGTTCCTCTGTACAAAGGAAAAGGGGAGAGAGAAGTATGTGGTAATCATAGGGGTATTTGCCTTCTTAGTGTGACTGGTAAAATATATGGTAGAATACTCATTGATAGGGTTAGGCATATGACAGAGGAGCTAGTTGGAGAAGAACAAGGGGGATTTAGGAAGGGAAAAGGGTGTGTAGATCAGATATTTGTTCTAAGATGTTTAGTGGAGAAGTATCTAGAGAAGGGAAGGAATTTGTACGCTGCCTTCATGGACTTGGAGAAAGCTTATGACAGAATAGATAGGAAAGGTATGTGGAAGGTATTAAGAATATATGGAGTGGAGGGGAAATTGTTGAGTGCTGTGAAGAGTATATATGAGGGAGGTAGGGCTACGGTGCGAGTGGATGGTGAGCTGAGTGAGTTCTTTGATCTCAATGTGGGACTGAAACAGGGGTGTGTAATGTCTCCATGGCTGTTTAATATATATATGGATGAGGTCGTAAAGGAGGTACAAGGTAGGGCAGTGGATGTGGGGGTGGCCCTAATGAATGAGGGTGAGATTTGGAAGCTTCCGGTGTTGCTGTTTGCTGGTGATACAGTATTGTTGAGTGAAGATGAATGGGAGTTGCAAGGTTTGGTGAATGAATTTGGGACAGTGTGTAGGAGGAGGAAGCTGAAAGTTAATGTAAACAAAAGTAAAGTTATGGTGTTTGAGAGGAATGAAGTCACAGAGTGTGCAGTGAGGTTGGATGGTGAGGATATGGAGAATGTGAGTGCATTCAAGTACTTGGGTAGTGTGATGAGTAAGGATGGAACTTTGGGGGATGAAGTACGTGAAAGGATACAGCAGGGAAGGAAGGTTGTTGGCACACTGAAAGCAGTGATGAGAAATAAGGAGGTGAGTATGGAAGTTAAGAAGTCACTGCATGATGGTATTGTGATCCCTACCCTGACGTATGCGAGGCGTGGACCTTGCAAGAGGGGAACAAGTCAAGAGTGAGAGCAGTGGAAATGAGTTACTTGAGAGGAGCATGTGGAGTGACATGGAGGGACAGGCTGACGAATGAAGAAGTGAAGGAACGTTGTGGGGTAGATGTGGATGTGGTTGAAAAGATTAGGAGAAATACACTGAGGTGGTTTGGACATGTGGAGAGGATGGAGAATGAAAGACTGACTAAGAGGGTGTATGTAGGTGAGGTGGAGGGAGGGAGAGGGAGGGGTAGACCGAGGATGAGGTGGAGGGATGGAGTTGAGAGGTATATGAGGGAGGGGGGGGTGAGTTGGGGGGAGGGGAGTCAAATGGTGGGTGACAGAGTGACTTGGAGGCGTTTTGTCTGCGGCCACCCTTTGCGGGATTAGGGCGTCGGGCTATAGATAGATAGATAGATAGAACTGTTTGCGGGCTCCTAGCCTTTGATTCCTTCTTCCTCGCATAAAAAAAACAAAATACACATTAGAGCACTGCTATATGTAAAGTCCAGTACTGTAGTAGTAAAGGTATATCACCATTATGTAAGACAAGAAGGGATGCCACAGTTCATCAAATACTGCCTACTTATGCCAGGATAACATACCTCAAGCTGTTGTTTACTCCCTACCTATAACTCTGAATACTGCAGCGCGGGAGACACGGTGCTCTAAAAATAAAATCTGAGCACCAGTTTCGTGCATCAGCGAGGGACGCCACTTTGAGTCAATTGATACCTACTTACGCCGAAGTGGGAGACTGTTCACCGATATTCCTTATTCAAAACTTAGTATACTGCTGCGTGTAAGCCAGCAAGGAAGGGTACTGTACATACTTTCCATTACTACTACTGTAGACACGCTGTAAGACTCCATTATATTTATCAGAAACTACTTAAACCTGGAGAGAGGCTGTGTTATGGGCATCGTACTGCATCTGAATAATTTATAAGATTTTTATCCCATTCCTCCACTACTCTCCCATACACTCTATTACTTAGTTGCCCTCTCGTATCTGCACTCCCTCATAGTAATTCTCTCTCTCTCTCTCTCTCTCTCTCTCTCTCTCTCTCTCTCTCTCTCTCTCTCTCTCTCTCTCTCTCTCTCTCTGTAGCTTATTGAAACTTATGGTGCTATAGATATAGTAGGAGAGAAAATGGTTTACCACTTTTCAGTCTTTCCTATGAAATTTCCATGTCAGCTTTTCCATATTGCATGGTGGTCCTCACTTTATTCTTTCCAGCTTCGACTGGAGGGTTTGGTGGGTGGGTGGGAGGGGAGCCCACTTGCTTTACTATCTTTTCCTTCAACTTCTAGAAATAGATATCATAGTGATAGTCCTCTCTGTAACAAGCAGCCTAGATAGGACCATTAGGTCTGTTGCTGTTTGCTTTCCTTTGTACTCCTTTGTACTCTCTCTCTCTCTCTCTCTCTCTCTCTCTCTCTCTGGTGACGATGTTTTCCCCGAGAGGCCGAACCGATGGCAAGTAAAAGCAGTATTCTCATTTGCTTAAAAGGCTTCCTGCCACCTTATCCTTGTCTGGTTATTGCTAAATATTGCACGTTATTATCTATTTTTCCTGTGTAAAAGAAATTCGAATGTGATTTGCGTTTTTTTAATGCAAAAGCATCTTCAGTATCGGCTCTGTTCGACCGTAGTTCAATAACTTTTTTTTTTTTTTTTCGGAAAAAAGGTGCTTCAATCGTGTAGGCTATATATATTTTGGGTTAGCCCCGTATTGGGCCCTAGGGCCCGTAGGCTCCCACCTCACCAACATAAATCTTAGCAACTTCAGCTTAACTCAGTATTAAGGCCCAGAGGCACACACATCATTCCAGTAACGGTGTAATATTTCTATTTCTTTTTGGCTTTTATGTTCTCATTCTTCATAACGTTCATTGACGCCCTCACGACTTTACTTTGGCGTTGACTGGACTGAAGCTTACACTTGCCTAAAAAAAAAAATATTGATGCACACTTCGCGCGTGGCAGGGGGACACCAGTTAATATAGCTTTTGAAAAATGCCTGATTATTCTACATCGGAAAACCTGTTTCATCAAAGTGCACAATGTTGTGTGTTTCTGGTATTTTCTTATCAGTATAGTTGACACATAAAATTCGAATGATGAAATACTCATCTTCAAGGAACGCAACGAACTGTTTTATGCATTTCAGTTATCACCACACCCACCCTGCCCACTACATTTGGGAGGTAGTACTCCTGGGCCTGGTGTCACTTAACATCTTTCTGATTTAATGTAAAAAAAAAAAAAAAAATCAGGCACAAGTCTACCAACAAACTGGCGCAGAGTCACCAAACGCCAACACGACAACACAACATTAACGTGTTGGATTGGCTTCAAGCGCGATTACTGCAGAGCGCTAGTTTGATTCTTGTTTGCTTTGGTGTCTATATTACATGTGTAACAAAAAAAAATTATGTTAAACCTGGAAGGAGATACAATACCCCCCACCCCCCAAAAAAAAATGAAGAACAAGGAAATCATCTGCTCGCGACGTGGAGGCGATTTGTTCGTGGCCACCCCGAACGGGATTGAGGAGTCTGGCAATAGATAGATAGATAGATAGATAATTATTGTCTTACAGAGGTATCGGCATGATCTGAGCCGATATGGGGACTTAATGGCACACTTATGAAAGAATATCAAATTGAATTTTGTTTCCACATGCAAACCTCCACATCACAATGCTCAGTAGAAAGAATCATATATTCACGCGTAACTAAACATTGTTATATTCATATGTCGAGTAGTAATTGCCACATATTATGCCAGCTACTTATCCTTATTGGAAAATTCATCATGTTTGAGCGAACAGCACCGATAGAGAGTACTTCCTCTCCCCAATTCCCCATCGCGACGACCTACGTGTCATCCGACGCAAGAGACCACAGACCCAGACTTCGCACCCTTCACTTACAACCAGACGCAGCACTCATCTGCATGTGGCCCAGACAACATAAGCAACACACACCTTAAACACCTTGGACCACAAGGCATACAAGCACTCACCAACATATCAAACTACAGCTACTCACACAACATAATAACCAACATCTGGAAGCATGGCACTATCATCACTATCCCCAAATCCAACAAAGACCCCATTTTACTTTCCTCACTCCGCCCCATCACACGCCTCTGCACCCCCTCCGAAGTCACTGAACTACTGGTATCACGATTAGTAACATCTTACATCCCCCTAGCCCCATCATAACATGGTTTTAGACCACTACACTCCACAAACACTTCTTAGAGACTTTACACAAAGAATTTTTGATGGCATCAATTCAGCTAAACCACCACACAGAACAGTCCTAGTCACACTAGACATTAACAAAGCATTTGATGCCATCCTCCGCCACAACCTTACAAATAAGATATTCAACACAAATATGCACAATAACACAAAAAGATGGCTTGCAAACTACTTAGCAGGCAGATGTGCACATGTAACATTTGCCGGTCAGTCATTGAACATCAGAAACTTCACAAACGGCGTCCCCCAAGGATCTGTTTTGTCCCCTACTCTCTCTAACCTATACATGCACGACATACCCACACCCCACACACCACAAATACACATAGTTTTCTACGCAGACGACATAACACTTACATGTACACACCAAAACGCAAACACAGCCGCACACATCCTCCAACCTTACCTCAACACACAACACGAATGGTTCACCATAAACAGACTCACAATAGTCCCATCCAATCTATAGCGACCTTTCTCACAAACTGGACAGCAGAACAGTCACATTCCACACCTCACCATAAAAAACACCCCCCTACCACACACACACACACACACACACACACACACACACACACACACACACACAAAATCCTTGGTGTAACATACAATACATCAATGTCATTTAAACATCACAAACACTGAAAATAAATTAACACCAAGACTCAACGCCCTAAGGTCACTTGCCCATACAACATTTGGACACAACAAGGAAACCACCACCACAGTATGCAAACAATATATACATTCAATGATGAATTATGCAAGCCCTGCTTGGGCTTATAACCTCACTAGAACACACTACAACACCCTACAGACCATTTAGAACAAGGCCCTAAATATGATCACAGGCTGCACAGCTACAACAACTACAGACCGCCTACACCAAGAAACCAAAGTCCTCAAAGTTAAGGATCATCTAGATATGAGAGGCACACAAATTCTTCCTGCAGCCTCCACAAACCCACACCATCCACTACACTACATGGCAGCACATCCACACACACCAAGGAAAATCAAAACAACATCCAGCACACGATATCGTACACAAACACTGTCATCTCTTCCCCCTCACCCACCTCAAACCAGGTTCCAGAAGCATATCCATGCTAAAATCACTCGCCGCTCCATTCCGTCACTCAAAGTCAACGCACAACTGCATGCACGGCCTCCTAATATCCACCCTACTGAATCCTACTGTATCTCCCTCGTGAGGACAGGGTTCACCTGATCAGGCTGAGATGTGGGCATCATCCAGCTCTCGAGTTATCAGAAGAGGCTGGATGACTCCATCATTGATGCCTGTCCAGGATGCAACACAGCACCTCATACTATTAAGCACATTATGGAAGACTGCATTGCACACTATCACCTATGCCAACAACACAACATACACTCCTTGAGAGCTCTATGGCAAAGCCAGGTCTCGGCTGTGGCCTTCCTTAGGGACTCGGGGCTGTTCGGCCAGACTGCCTAGGGAATAACTACTATTACTACTACTTCCTCTCTCTCAACCCCACCTAACTTTGCTCACACAAGTGAATCTTGTCGCACATTTGAAGAGGAGGCGGCTTTTCTTTTTAAGGCTACGACGGTGCTTTTGTTGTATACTATATTGTGAATAATCTACTTTGCTCCCAGGTTTTAATAGTGAGGGAATCAATCAATAAAAATAATCTAACATGATTATGACACATATCCTGATGAACAGACTGAACAGACTGGCAGGGCTGAGGCAGGCAGGCAGGGGTTTGGCAGGTATATAGGGGTTAGGAAGGCAGGCAGGGATTTGGCATGTATATAGGAGTGAGGCAGGTAGGCAGGGGTTTGGCAGGTATATAGGGATAAGGCAGGCAGACAGGGGTTTGGCAGGTATATAGGAGTGAGGCAGGCAGGCAGGAGTTTGGCAGGTATATCGGGGTGAGACAGGTAGGCAGGAGTTTGGCAGGCATATAGGGATGAGGTTGGCAGGCAGGTGTGACGGGGGAAGACGGGGCTGGACAGGTAGGCAGGACTGAAAGAGTCAAACAGAGAGGGGTTAAATAGGTCGGCAGGGGTGAGAGAGGTAGGGTGATTTGGGTTGGATAGGGGAAGGCCATCAGATAGGGAAAAGGCAGAAAGGGGTGAGGAGGAAACTGAGAGAGGTAGGCAGGCAGAGGCAGTTGGTCGGCCATTAAATAACATTACGACCAGTTTGGGGAGCTTTTACCTGCTTAGGGAAAGTTACACACACACACACACACACACACACACACACACACACACACAGAAAGAGAGAGAGAGAGAAGAAAGAATATATGGAAAACTGCAGAAGACTGGATAGCGAGGATTGATAAAAGTGATGGAAAAGACCAGGGAACTGTTACAAATCTGATGTGCCAGACGGCTTGGAAAGAGATTTTTTTTTCTCGGAAATGGAACAAATTCTGGAAAGGGAGAGAATATTCGGATGGGAGCAAAGCTGGAAAGCGTAGAATAATTAAGAGTAGAATTAATGAAAGTTCACACGAGTTCATTTTCCTGGTGTGGATGAAACTAACAAGGCGTTGTCAGTTTCTAATAAAATTCTGATTTTCCTTCTGTGAAACATACGCATTCTTTATTCTCTGGAAATCTTCCGACCACCCGGCCAGCACACTCTGGCGTGAAGGTGATTTATCTCGCGTGAAAGTTGTTGATCCACCGAGTTCAGAGGAGACGAGAAAAGAAGTGAGGAGAGAGGGGGACGGAGAGAAGTAGTGCTACGTCTCGTGGAACCACGAAGCTTCTTAGCACCTCTTCCTTAACGATAAGTGTAAAAGTAAATGGCGTATAGACAATAAGTGAATAATACGGCCATGGATTAACTGTTCCATAGGGACTGACATGTCGACAGGAACTGATAACGAGAGCTATAAATGATGTGACGGTTTGCTTTTGTCATTACTTAGTTCAAAAACTCATCTCCATATATGGTTCAAGAAATTGCTCCTTGAACATCTGTAACAGCCTTCATAAAAGGCACACTTCCAGTCTTCATACAGTTATAGCAAAGAGACTAATATTTACCTTATTTCTGGTGTCGTCTGACCATTTTTTCGATTAAATGTGACTGCTTGAATATAACTGACGAACGTGCAATGCGGAATGAAGCTGGTATTGGAGAGATGGTAAGGAGCCTCCATAGCCCATAAGAATATGACCTGAAGAGACAAGGAGCCTTATTCTCGTGGGTTAAGGAGGCCCCCTATTTTTCATTACTGATTTGTATAGGCATATTAAACCTCTATTTTCACCTGTACTTTGATTACTGATTTGTATACGCATATTAAACCTCTATTTTCACCTGTACTTTGATTACCGATTTGTATAAACATATTAAACCTCTATTTTCACCTGTACTTTGATTACTGATTTGTATACGCATATTAAACCTCTATTTTCACCTGTACTTTGATTATGCAGAAACCACCAAAAATGTAAGTGAAATGAGAGAGAATATTAACATATAATGTTCAATAAAAGCCGATTAGGGAGACTCATCACACATCCCAGAGAACGCCATATACATTTCATTACCGCCATATCAGACTTTTTTTTCTCTCTCTCTCTCTTAGCACACGAGAAACTTTCCGAACTAGAGGGTTATTTCTTTCCGAATAAAATCATCTGTTGGCTGCTTCATTAGACTGAAATAGACGTCATCGTAAATAAGCCTGCTGTATTAAGGCCGGGTGTGGTGGGGTAAGAAAGTTTCCGTGTAGTTAGGGAATTTGTACGGCATAGGAGGCGCCAGGCGAGGCCATCACATAAAGCTGAGAGTTTATCATTACCTTTCTCCATTTCCCCAGAAAATGCTTTTAATGGAAGAACAAAGTGGCATGAGAGCATTCTACACTGTCCTTTCCTTGTCCTCCGTGCAAAAAAAAAAAAAAAAAAAAAAAAAAAAGCCTGGGATATGAAGTTGATCTTACCATACATGAATAAGAGGCAAGGGTTTGGGGGAAGGGAGGAAGGGACGTATTTTTCATAGTAGCTGATGGACCTATAATAAAGGGGAGAACATGACGCCAATAAGGAAGGAAGGAGCACGATGGTGGGAAGGCTAGGCATCCTCAGAAGGAAGGAAAAATATATTGAACCGAAGGGGATTTTGACTTATTAGAGGGTGGAGAAAAAGTGCTCATACAATGAAAGAATAGGGAAGTATAAGGAAACGTGTATTAGAAATGGTGTGTGAAAAAAGGAAACCATTGTTAGACATCCCTTGCACGGAAGAAGTTTTTATGGATGACAGGGATCTGACTGGGGGGAAAAAAAAAAGAAGAAGATGGAGGCGTATTTACATGAAAAATGATACACTATTAACGCTATTAGGGAGAGTTTCGAATCCGAGGGAAAAACGTAACATAATGGAAGGATAAGGAAGCTTTTGACCCTCAGGAAGGATGGGAATGTAATGACAAAGAAATATGAATTGAGTTAAAACCCGGAGGGCGAGTTGACAGTGAGGGTATGAAGCTCTAAACATTCAATTAACCCCTTGGCTCCGAGAGTTCCGGTATGAGGGACTTTGTTGGAAGGGCACTAGGCATACCGCCCTCCGCCTATCGGACCATGGCCGCGAAGCTCACAGGTCCCTCTCCCCAGGGTTCCCTTCATTGTTAAATTTTGAAAATGCCCAGTTCCGTCCTGTACTGAGGACGCTGGGCGCAAATGGGTTAAAATGAAGGGTGATTTTCATCTGCAAGAAAGAGATGGTAGCCGGAACCGTAACTCTGCATTTAATATACTGTAGGTGAAATTAGCCTTGTGGAAATATATAGAAAGACGGAAGAAAGGTTATGGAAAAACGAGTAGTTAGTAACAAAATGGATGGATATAAATTATTGAACCAAGGTTGATTCTGATCTACCAGAGAGAGAGAGAGAGAGAGAGAGAGAGAGAGAAGGTTTCGTGGAGGTGCGTGGATATACAGAAGAGATGGTCAGACATTTGGGGTATTTTAGGCTATGAGAAAGATGAATATTGGGGTATTTTAGGCCTTCAAGAAAGAAAGAGAATAAGCTTAATTATGAATGTACCAAAACTGCAAGTTAGTGTCGAATACTGGAACAGTGTGTTAATAAAAAATAAATGCTTTATGGCTACATGACTGATAAGCAAGACACAGAACTACTCTACCCTTTATGTGTTTTCGGAAGCAGAGCAGTGTGTTTGATTTTAAAAACGTGTACCTGCATCATGTATTCCTCGGCAATTTTCCCTTCTACTCTCTTAGCTCTTCCTTGTTCTTTTACTGAGTAATTTTCACCTTTTAAAAATAATCTTGTTATAAAATCTTGACTTTATATTCTCATAACTCTGTTTTCCCGAATTAAGTATTCTGCTGGCTGTTGGCTTGTAGCTTATGCATAATATTTTTACAAACAATAACTTTCTTTTTCCTAATGGAGCAATTTATATGAACAGCATACAACAAACTGTTAACTGTTCATATGCTACAAACCCTCTAGAGCCATGTAGAATGCAGGTAGAGGAAACTGATACTATTGATACTCTAGGATACGTAACACGGGAGAAAAAGATATTTGTGTGCGGAGGGGGGCTATGAGGAAGTTGTATACTAGCATCACAAGATCTTTCCAAAAAGAAAATTCGAAAAACAGTACTGAAATGCTGAGAGACGGAATAACTAGAGAACTGTTCCAAGTAACTGCATCTTGTAGATGAATTTTTAAATGAAGGAAAGGGGTGAAATACTGGAAGTCTGCATAACAGCCGCACTTCTCCTGAATTATGAGCAGAAGAGAGCAAAAATAAATATCCATTCATCAGTTCCCGTTGAGATCCGTAGACACTTAGTGCTGAAAAGACCGATCATTATCAGAGGGAAATACAGGTTGGAGAAAAACGTTCCAGAGTTAGACATTAATAGAATCGATCGTATCATAAAAAGCTTAGTGGGTGAAGGAATACACAAGCTCCAAATTTCTAACAACCATCCATGGAATATTTGCGATCTTCAGATGTGACCAGCGTAATGCAACGTTGCAGAACACACTCAGCTGCGAAGTAAGATACCCAGTCACTCCATTCAGTTATCATGGTATTTCACATATGACTGCCAGAGAATGATGCTTGCACCACTGGCATGTTAGTATCAATGCCATCTTGAGTCCACAGACCGAGAGTAAGTTTAAGATAATGAGCGGGAGGCTGGTTGGTGCGGGGACGACTACCTTTGGAGATAAATGAATGTCTGTAAATGGTCCACTGGGAAAATTGATGGTGGCTTCTGTACGTGATAAGCTCACCTTGATTTTCTTGAAGTAAAGCTTATAAATCTAAGGGTAAATTATAAACACACACACACACACACACACACACACACACACACACACACAAAGGACGTCCCTGCGAGCGATCGAACATCCGCCGGACGGAATATAAAAGTTTATCTAAACTGTGGAACAATAGACCTATCTTCATATTATGCATGCCTCCACATATTTAAACATCTACAGATTCAGGAATATTAAGAAGACGGAAGGTCTATATTGCAAAGGTGTGGATATTCTTAAAAATCAGCTGACCATAAAAACTGTCACCATGTCCACCCGTTTCTTCGGAGCAACGCCCCCCAAAATACATGAAAGGTAAGACTTAGTGGCATAAGATAAATCCTGAGACACTAGAATTTGATGGATTTCAGGATAAATCCGAGGAAATGGAGAAAAAGTTAGAGGAGAGGGTGGCGGTGGAGCGAGAGGTTATGGAGGTGTTAGAATTAATAGAGGGTAGAATACAGGTAATTTGTGAATTTAAGGATTTTGCTAGAGCTATCATAGAGAGGCTGAATACTTTGGACAAGAGATTAAATGAGAGGGATGAAATATAGGAGGGAAACATGCAGGCTGAGAAAGAATTGGCAGAATATAAGGCAAAAATGGAAAGTCAGATTAAGAAATTAAGAGAGAGACTGAAACATTAAAGAGAAGTACAGTATAAGGGAATATCTAGTGATAACAGAGGATGTAGAAATAGAAATGGAAAACATGCAGAATACAGGGCAGGTGGATGAAATAAATAGAAAACTAGCACTAAATGAAATAATGGAACAAAAGAGGAAGAAGGAGAGGTTGGAGAGAGAAGAAAATGAAGAAAATGTGAATTTTGGAGCAGGAGAATTATTGTATATCATAAGGAAGAGAGAGACCATAGTGAGAGCCAGTAGACACCAAAAAATATGTGACACTGTGTGGAGCTCAATTTGAAATCAAAATATAACTTAGAGAAAAGAGACAGAGGAATAGAAAAATAGTGAACTGATTAGGATTTAGATTCAGAAAGTAGAGAATGAGATGAGAAGATTGAGAGGATGTGGAAGTTGGGACGGTTTCGAAAGGGTGAAGCAAAGCCAGTCAAAATTAAGTTCAGTTCAGTAACGGAGGCAAAGTAAGAGCTGAAATTTGCTTAGAGGTTAAAGATGAGTGTGAGATACAAGGGGAGAGTAGTGAGGAGGACTTAAATCAGGATTAAAGAGAGAAAATAAGAAATTAACATCAAAAGCAAAGAAGAACGGTGAGAGAAAAGACGAAGTAGCAAATACGTCTTACTGGAGAGTACTGATATGAAAATGGAGAAATGGTATATAAAAGAGATGACAGAAAGAAAGTAAATGAAAATTACAAAGTAAGAGATGTTACACACGGTAAAGTAATAGACAAGGAGGATGGTACAATAAAAATAATGTATTGTAATTATTAGATGGATTAATAAAAAAAATAAAAAAAGCTAGAGGTAGAGAGTTATATTAACAAAGAATATCCGAAAATAATTTTTCAAAGTGTTGGTAAGTGGCTGTTGGTAGGTGGTGACGACCATCATTCACTCACTTCATGTAGTGCTACCTACTTCTTTCTTCACCTTTATCATTCGTCTTCTCCGTCTGCTCTTCTCTCTTCCTGCTTCTCCCATCATTCCTGTCACTTTTTATTCTATTCTTTTTTCCTTTCAGGAGGCTTTACATTGAGTGACAAGGCTAATGGTTTCCTTTAAGCCTGGAAACATTTTACAGTGGTGGGTGGTAATCATATAACCAACCCAGGATTGTGTTCACAGTGTGTCAACAAGTGGGTTGGCAGATCATTAATGCCCTTCTCCATGAAACAGTTAACTCAGAGTCAAACTGCCACCCATTAAAGGAGCAAGGCGTCTGGCTGTATACATAGACATAGATAGATAGATAGAGACGCAGTTAACCCGCTGCGTCCCGACCGATTTTACACCACTGAACCCCCCCACCCATCCCAGCCGATTTTCTAAAAAAGTTTTTTTTTTTGCTAAAACCTCTGCTTTTTATGAGAAACATTGGAAAATGCCCCCAAAAGTGCTCACCTGAGCTTAGAAATGGTCTAAACAGGTGACCCTTTAAAAACCTGGTACCTTGTTCCCTGGAGCCGCACTGCGGGTGTTATGTTTTCTATGGTAGCTTTAACTATTGCAAACCACTCAGAATAGGTAGATATTTGTTCATTTGGTACGAATTTATATGTAGTAAAAGAATATATTGGTTTTCACACAATAATATAGGCAATATAAGTTTTGTTTCACTCACTGAACACATCAACATACCGCAACTTCCTTGGCGACGTTACCTCCTCATCACTTCTGCTCATTTCTTCCTCTGGTGCCATGTAATCTTTGTCCTCCACATCGTCATCGATTGGGGAATCACTCTCGCCTTGAATTTCGTACTGTGGCACGACATGTCTTTCCTGGCCAGGGCACTGGTAACAGGTGAGTTGTGCCGAGACAATGGCGTGTGGGGGGAGGTCACTCGGGGTAAGACAGTGTCCCCACCTGGAGGCAGGTAGAGGAATGTGTCTTGCGTATATTTACCAAATATGAATAATGTGCAAATGACGAACCTCGCAACTGGAAAACGTATGGGTACGTTATCTGGACTGGCCATGGCAAAACGTTGCAATGTATCCCTACATTACCGGGACGCAGCAGGTTAAAAAAGGACATGAGAATAGAGGTGATGGGTTGGCTTGGATGTAATATATGGAGAAGAGATAGAGAAGGAACAGCTGGAGGAGGAGTTTGAATAACGAAAACAATATTCAGTAGGCAAGACATGTAGAAATATTATTTGTCTATAGCCAGGAGTTCAGCAGACAGCCACCAGCACTATATGACAAGGGAACAATGTGCAAAAACAACAAAAGTGGTCTTGCCAAGGTGCTGAAAGATCCAGTAGTCCCAGTATCAACTGAAGCTCTTAAGAACTTACACTGTGTGGTGGATGGAGGACATTTGCTGCAAAACGTGACATGGCCTGTGGACTGCACGTATGGTGATGTGTGTGACAGCTGTGTGAATCCCGTTATCAATAACTATGGCAAAGAATGCACTGTCTGTTTTGATGGCTACACAAATCTTACCCTGTCAACCAAGGTAGCTGAACGGAACTGCAGCACTGATCCAAATGTCTCAACAAACATAGTGTTAAATTTCAACTCATCAGACATGGGTAATCAACACTTCATTTTAGCACATCGTAATAACAAGTCACGGTTAATTAGTAGGCTGAAGGACCGGCTTACATCAGAAGGCGCTGCTTGCTATCAAAATCAGATTGATGCGGACTATTTAATAAGTAGCACAGCACTGGCATTTGCTGGGAATATTGCTCGACCTCTTGTACTCTGCCTAATATGGACTGGGCAAAAATAAGGCCATGACAGTCTTGGAAAGCGAGGCTTGGAGGTTTTTGGAAATGTTTAAGAAGTGAAATGCCAGCCATGAAGAAGCAGCCAGAGTGAGGGAAATATTCTTACTGAAGTTATGTCTTGCCGATCCAACATGTACAACACTTGATACCCTGAGATTTGTGCAGTACATGCAGAGGATGAGTAAAGCTTTCAGCAGCTGCCAACTTCAAAGCCTGTCCCCTACATCCTCAGCTGCAAAGTACCACTCAAATCGAGCCTACTTAGCAGTTCAGGAGTGGTTGGGCAATGTTGAGGATTTAAATCCCACTGACTGGGGATGGAAGCTTCAAGGCTGGGAGCTTCAAGGTGTCATGTGGGTGTAAAACAAATGTGTGGCAAGAGATGCAAAGTGAAAGCAGGACTCTACACCTATGTGTTCCTCGTGTATTGGCCAACCTTGTGTAATTCATGCCCATCTAAAGGAGAAGATACGGAGTCCCCATGCTATAAATGTGACCGTAACTAATTAGGATAATAAAAAACGGTTTTGTTTAGAAGTAGTTCAATAACTACTGCTGGCAAAAGTTAGCACTGGTTCTTGACTGTATACATGTTCAATTCACCATTGTGTTTAAAATGGCACATTACCTTGGTCATTTCTTGAGCACGCGTCAATAAAGCATTGAAATATTGGTAAAATGGTTTCATATACCCAAAACCCTTAAAAGAGGTACTGCATGACCATCTGCGACTTCTTGTAGTTATATAAGCATCCCATGCTGTTGGTGGCCATCTTGGATTTTCGTCCCTCACGGCTAGCTCATGTGGAATGTTTAGAATGTTTGTGGATTTCGACTTAGCATGTTTCCAAGTAGCTTTCTTGAAAAAATCAGCTTTCTCATTTTTTTTCCTGATTCCCTTCAAATTTGAGCTAATGCTCCTGGCCCACTGAGTCTGTGTTGATGTAGTGAAGCTGATTTGTGGTGGCACTGGTTGTGTGAGTATGGGGGCTGTTAGAGGGCTTAGAGGGAGCTGTGTTTAGTATGACAGGAGTGTGCGTGGATTTGTTGCACCTGTAATATACCCATAATTTATTCTGTGGTGTTGTCTGGTATCTGAAAGGGGAGTACATGTGGTGTGTATCCATTTTCTGCAAGAACTCCACTGAACGGAACCACATGATCATTAAGTGCTTTTGACGTGTTGGGAGAAAAGGGAAAAAAATATCGTGTTTCGGTCCGAGGATTGCTCTCAGTGTCTCCGATAAGTGTATAGAGGAAGGGAATGACTGTCAGGGAGTCATTTCCCGTTGTGTAAAAAAATAGCAAAAGAAGCATTTACCCTGCCAAGTTAACCAAGATCCTCCTGGTTGGATGCAGGTTAGGTTGGGGAGCTTTGGCTCCCAGACCTGGGGTGCATTAATTCTTCCTCGTCTGGAGTGTATAACGCTACCCTCCATAGCCTCCCCTGCAGCGCCTGTTATTACCAATAATATGGCAATAATGTTAAATTAACATTGATAACATAAGTGACTAACTTAAAACAGAGTATGATTTTATCAGTAAGGGAGAAATTATGAAGAGAGAAACTAAAAAGCAACGGTTACCAATACTGGTCTGATGTAGAGGTGGAAAATAAGATGAAAATCGGTGTCACTCTCAGAAAGCTGTAAAGGAAAATCCCTGGCAAGTAACAACAACAATAAAATTGGCCAAAATGGCTGTATAATTTCTGGGTAACAAGGAGGCAGCTAGGTATTGATCCGGCCCCTTGCACCGCTGCTGCCACACCAAGCCCAGTGATAAATGGAGTTTGTCTGAACCAGCTTGCTTCGTGCAGTCTCTCCCCTTCCGTTCTTCCTCCCAACATGCTGTCTCATTCTCACTCGCCCTACCTCACTCACAGCTGCCTCACTGTCTCACAGTCTTGCCCACTTCCTAGACTCTTTCTAATTGTCACCCACTCTAGTTCACTCTACTACTCAACTCCAGCTGCATAATATTCATGGTCACACAATATTCATGGCAAAGATGCCCATTCAGTGTTACATTACCCATCTATCACACTGAAAAGCTACAGTAATACATGGCTATTCTGAACTCTGTCTGGAGGCAATATATGACGTCCTACACCAGATAGATAGCTTAACTACCAGCCATGCTAAAGGGGATGTATCTAAGAAAGAACAAATTACCTCTCTTGTAAAATCTGCTTCTAAGAGATTAGGTGTGCTAAGCCGACTCCGCGTCTTCTTTACCCCTGCTCAGTTGTTGACTTTATACATGGGTTTTATTCGCAGCTGTATAGAGTACAACTTTCATATGTGGGGAGCCTCCCCACAAACAGCTCTTCTTAACAAGATGGAGTCAAAGGCTTTTCTTTTCATTAACTCTCCCCCTCCTTCAACCTCTGTCTCTTCGCCGCACTGTTGCATCTTTATCTCTTTTCTGTCGCTACTTCAATGGTCACTGCTCCTCTGAACTGTCTCCTTGCATCCCCCCACCAGTACGACGGGCTCGTAACACACGTCTAGCAACAAAACTCTCATCCATTTTCTGTCCAGTTACTCCCAGTCCTTCATATATGCAACAGGTCAACTCTGGAACTGTCTTCCTCTGTGTATTTCCTACTGCCTATGATCTCTAGTCTTTAAAAAGCAGTGTGTTCCGGCATCTCGAAATGTACGGATCTTGAATTTGGCTCTCTGTTATCTTGTGTGTGTGTGTGTGTGTGTGTGTGTGTGTGTGTGTGTGTGTGTGTGTGTTTTGTCCTCGGTGGGAACAATTTGCGTGCTCCTGACCTTTGGTTCCTTCTTCCTTGCATAAAAAAATAACAAAAAATAATTTATGCTGATGGTTCCGTCCAACCCGTCTGCTCGAGCTGGTGGGAGTGTGGTAATTGTTTTGTTCTCAGAATACTGGTCTCTTGTATATGAAAGTGGTCCACATCAGGAACTGGATTCTTCAACACAAACCAGATTGTGTGCTATAATTCCATCGGTGAAGCAAGCACTCATTACCAGGAATGACACTCTTACTATAAATGACTCTTTGTCATCTTTGCCTGTCCTTAACTCCTTACATCACAAATGTACCGTGCTTGTGTCTTACGCCAGGGACAGGTACAACCAAAGCCATAACGACTGCATCAGATAGTGCATTGTATGGACTTCATCGCATGCTGGCTTCCACAAGCGTGATCGAGTAGATGAGCTGACTACAGCTTTTCATGAACAAGAGACAGTAGATTATAAAGTCGGTTCACTTAAACAACAGTTTGAAGACATTAAATTATTCCAACGGAGCAAAGGCAAACCTTCTTCTTATAAGGACGAAATACCGAAAGGACGTAAGTCTGTCTGACTAACCCCACTGAGATGCAGGAGGAGTCCCAGATTTCTAAATCATCAAGCATCAGTAGATTCACTAATGTCACTTTTGCAAGGCTCAGAAAAGACTTTAAATAACGATGGCAAGAAGCACATCGTGTTAGTGTGGACACCAAACGTAGTGTACACAGTGCAAGAGATATACTTCACATGCTGTGATGTAATGCAGTGTGAGATTAAATGAATATTGCGATCCCTACATTAAACATTTTGTAGATATATGTAAATAATGTTCTTTCTGAGATTATGAAAAAGTAACCAGACTTCGTTTCTTGTAAGAGAAGTGTTATCATCCGGTGGGTTCTGAGAATCCTTGATTTTTCATAAACACCTCTATGTTAACAATGAACTCAGTATGTGAAATATCTCATTAACTGTCTATCTATTGCCAGACACCATAATCCCGTAAGGGGTGGCCATTTGACTTTGAGTTATTTATTTTACGGGGAGGGGCACTAACCCTCCACCGACCCACATGCTGACACGTAGGGAGCGCGTATGGTTTAGTTATATGGTTACACCCAGCGTTGTAAATGGTTTCATGCCTTACAGGAAACCATTTGGCTTGTTACTCAATGTAAAGCCACCTGTAAGGGAATGAAAAGCAATAAGAAGTAACAGGAAAGATGGGAGAAATAGGAAGAGAGGAGGGCAGACACAGAAAAAGAATGATAAAGGCTAAAGAAGAAGTAGGCAGCACTACATCAAGGCAGTGGATGATGGTCGCCACCACCTGCCACTGACAATAATAATATATTATTCACAGCATCTTTGGGTCCAACTGATGAACCTATTATGTGCTCTGTAGGCGATAAATAATTCTGCACACAGGACTGGGTATGGGGCAGTTCAAATCAACTGGTCTCTCTCCGACACTGACTCACTCTCCCACACACTAGCTTAGTCACCCTCACTCTGCCTCACTGTTCCATATCCTGCCTTACTCTCACCAGTGGAAAACTGACCACAAGTGATTAATTTGTTTGTATCATCAAGCCCCAGTACCATCTGTCATCGGTCCTACCTTACCTCATTCGATCATCCTGCCTCATCAAAATGTTCCTCTTCACTGTTTCCTGTCATATACGGCTGGGGAGATTTCTGGGCATGGGTAAGACTCTTCTTTCATGTCGTTGTCCATTCATGTTGTTTAGTCATACCCATTGACAGGAGCTGCCTTAGATGATCCTGGATTCTATGGCGCAGGTGTATAAATTCTTACATCACTCTCCCAGTCTGCTTCACTCTCCCATCCTGCCTCACAGTACCTCACTCTCCCACTCAAATTTACCCTCCCATTCTTCCTCACAATACAGTCCCCTACTCAGATGCACATTCTCACTCTGCCTCACAATACTTGTACCCCACTCTCCCACCCTGCCCACCTTGCCTCAATCTCTCATTTTGCCACATCCTGCCTACACTCCCACTCTAGCTCACGCTGCTATTCTGTCCCACCCTGCCTACTCTCCCACCTTCCATCACTCACGCATTCTGCCACTCAGCCTCACTGTCACCTTGGCTCACTCTCCCATTTCCCTTCCAGTAGGTTCACTCTCTCATTAATTTTTTCCCTAAATTTCCTGTTATGTAACTGATGCGTAAGCGGCCAAACTTTCTGTCTTGCATTAATATTTTTTTCCTTAATTTCGTTATGGTAAAAACATACTTCTTTAAAGCTAGTTCTCCCAGCCTGTGTTTCTCCCTACATTCAGCCTCCCACTCACACTATACTCCCTTGCACCGTCACAATAGTGTTTCCCAACAAACTGCCTTATTTTTTGATATCTTGAAGTTTGTCATTCCTTGCCACAAGTAGCTTGCATTGGATTTTGCTCATAAACCTAATCTTCCCTCCCTCCTCATCCTCACGTTTTGCAATCATTGTTCAGTACGCTCTGTGTGTGTGTGTGTGTGTGTGTGTGTGTGTGTGAGACTCCAAGGGGCCTCCTTCCTGTAAATAATTAGTTCTTTCCTCTTACAACGCTGCAGGGGTGGGTACGGCTATCAAATGTGCCGATTGGCTTGTATCGTTACCGCTGTACCCAGGCGATTTTGTTCAGTAGAGGGAAGGTCTTTATTAGTATGTAATTATAGTCACTGTGAACTTGACAATGGTGGTCTATCATTAATTACTTTTTACGATGGTCACATTCTTTGTTTCAAGTTTCGGAAAATATATAATGATGATGTAAACGCAATAATCGTTTTTATTTGTTCTTGCTAATCCAAGAAGATTTTATTTCGCTTATGGAAAAGAATCGTATTAAATGGAGGCGCATTTCGAAGTGGCCCTATCCTTGTGTCTCGAACGTTTGGAGTCCCGCAGACTTTAGCAACGCCCTATAATACGGCCGGGAGGTAAAGTCATAAGAAAAACTATCGTTACCCCAGGAATGTTCGATGCTAAACGAACGTTAGCTGGGCTTTGTGGGAGGGTCCTTGCTGTTCGCCCCTCCCTTAGTGTTGCCATATCACAATCCCATTACAAGAGTTGGAATAATGAGCAAGAATGAGCCATATGGCGGGGAAATATATAGGACGCGTTTGCTTTACCCTGAGCGCCCCGCCGGGGATTAATAATGAAACCCGGCAGGTTTATTATTTCCCTACTAATCGACACTTATTATCTATAGAATACAACAGATAAATTACTTTGGAGGGTATTAAATCTATAGGCATCGACTGTTTTTTTTTTTTTTTTTTTTTAATGATAGTCTAGCAGGGGTGCACGAGTTCATTTGTTTGCTTTAGATGGGTGGTTAAATGCTTCAGATGGATGCTTCAGACGTCTAGAGGCTGTTTTGGACGCAGGGGGTGGGTATACAAAATATTAAAGCAATGAGACTGAACACGTATTATTATTTTCCTTCTACTCTACATTTATCATATGTAGAAAGCAATACATATCATTATTACACTGAAATTTACTAACTTGGCTTGTATCGGCTGAAGCACTATCATACGTCTGGCATAGGTGCACATACTTATTGCCCGTCTGCATGTGTGTTGCCGACTTCAGACCATTCGGTTATATTTTTATTTAATGAATTCGGTGCCGGATAATAAAGTATATTGTCTCTATGCACAAAAGCCAAACGATCTAAATAGTTTTTATTACCTCTAGCACAAATCTTATTGTGTCTCACATAACCAACATTGACGGGTTTGAGGTACAAACTTTCCTGTCCTGTCATTCCACAACACTTCGTCGTTGTGTCATAGTGCATAGCTCTGAAGGGTAACAATAGTTTTTTTTATGACTTGTACGTACCTGCATCTGTCTGGTGCTTTAGTACTTGCTGTTGATGTCGCCAGACGAAATTATTCACAAGAGATCGCTACCCTAGTATGAATAGGTTAGAAATTATATCCATTAACTGCGGTTATGGAAATACATCCGGTAATTCTCCGTCATGTAACCTAGAACGGGATAAAATGGGATTAGCTTTTACAGTTTCCCTTAACACCGCAGGTCCTTTTAATGCAGCTTCGATAAGTTCAGTGTTAGTGATAGGTTAAGTGGTATGTGAGCCGGGAGGAGAGGGGATGGGAGGGAAGAATTGTGCGAGGAGAGACACTGGTGCCGTGATGGATGGGGAGCGGAAATTGTGTTGTGTTGTGATGAGTAAAGGTATGAATATATTACGGCTGTGTGTGTGTGTGTGTGTGTGTGTGTGTACCGCCCTCCCTGCTTTACCTTTATATCCTGGTGTATTACTTTTATCTGGTGTACCCTTTCTTTCTTATTGTGTCATGTATTACGCTTTCATCACTGCTGTACTTTTATCACTTACCTACTTCCTTTGATTTATGACCGTCCCTCTCTCATATCTCCTTGACTCCTTCCTCTATCCCCCCTTTTCCCTGTGGTCTCTCTCTCTCTCTCTCTCTCTCTCTCTCTCTCTCTCTCTCTCTCTCTCTCTCTCTCTCTCTCACACACACACACACACACACACACATACACACGCACACAAACACAAGATTAAGATTTTTCCATAATTATGGTCCTCCACTGCTCCTCTTCTTCCTCGTATGTCCCTCTTTCCACA
>NC_136955.1:43495154-43642654 GCF_032717465.1 Coenobita brevimanus
AGCCCTTCAGGCAATTGCATCTTGCACTACGGACTCTCACGAGATCCAGGGCCGCATCGTTAATAAGTTGCATTCATGCAACAAGTCATTCACGCTGATCTGGGTGCCTGGTCATTGTCGTATCTACGGCAATGAGCAGGCTGACTTACTTGCAAAGTCGGCTGTAGAGCTCGAGGAGACTTGGGACGTTCCTCGTGATCTACGGTCGAGTCTATCTCTCGGAAAGAAATCAATAAATCTTCTGTGGCAAGGTCAGTGGACCAGACTAAATATTCCAACTTGTAAGCCGTACCTGGGCGACTGGGACACTGCCAACCGTCCCAGTCGCCTAGAAGAAAAAGTGTTGGCACGGCTACGGCTGAATGCCACCTTTGTAACCCACATAAAACCATATATGGAAAGACGCTTCCCACCGCACTGTGACATCTGTAATGCGGTGTTATCTATCAGTCATATCATCCTGCGCTGTCGGCGATTTATTCGTGAACGTGCTTCACTTATAAATTACTGCGGCGCAGTAGACGTCCCCTTCACCCTTTCCACCATCCTGGGTGATGGGGACATTGTTATGACTGATAAATTGATGGCTTTCTTGAGAGAGACCGGACTGATCAGAGTGATGTGACTTTTTTACTGTGTGGTTATGGTTTTTATGAACAGTAAATATGTATATATTGTAATATTAATTAGGGTTGACAGTTGACATATTTTAAATAGTTCCTCCTCCCACCGATCTATTTCTAATATAGATGTCCCCTACATTAAGCCAAGTTCCTCGCCTGACAGTCACCAGCTGATGAGTGCAAGTGTGCAATATAGGAAGGTATTGGGCACTTGCAGTCGATGGTGGTCTGCTGGGCGAGGTTCTTCACTTTTTGTACAAATTATGTAAATACATTATATTATCTTGCTTAAGTTATTCTAATTAGGGACGACAGCTGACGTATATGGAAATGTTCCTGACTCGTCTGGTTCCCTTTCATATATTGATGTCCCCTATATTAGGTTGTGCCTCGACTGACAGTCACCAGGTGATGAGTGCAGGTATGTAATGTAGAAAGGCATTACATATCTGCAGTCGATGGTGTTCTGTTAGTCGAGGTATTTTTGACCATTAGTGTAGGTCTAGTTATTTGTCTCTGTAGGATTTAGTATAGGTTAGCGATTTGTCTGTTAGGTGGTTAGTTTTAGGGTCTTTAGATTAGGTATTTTGTTTATAAGTAATATAAGGTATAAAAATATAAAAAATAAATAAAAATAATAAAAATAAAACTACAAAAAAATAATAAAATAAAAATTATTATATATATATGTACGTTTGCATGAAAGTGTGTATGTTCATATGCATGGAAGTGTGTGTGTGTGTGTGTGTGTGTATGTATGTATGTATGTATATATATATGTTTGTATATATATGTATATATGTGTCAATATATATACATATATATATATATATATGGCCTTAATGACCAGAGGCTTCGGCCCCAATGGTTGATAGGCAAAAAAAAAAAAAAAAAAAAAAAAAAAGTTGGGGACGGACTTTGATGCATGGTCGTGGAGTGTGCAGACGTGTTTCTCTGGCTCTCCTCTAGTTTTCAGGGCTGCCTCACCGGCATTAGCTTTGTTTTCTCCGCCACTAGGGCGTTTTTCAATAAAGTTAGGTTAGCTAGTACTAATTTTCCTCCCTACCCTTGCTAGAGATATAGTAAGTGTCTATATCTGTTTCCTGAGATTACCTTTGCTTACTCACCTCTGGAGTGTACCCCCACTGATCGCTCTGGGGTGTGAGTTACACACGGGCGCGTCCTCCCGAGAGTGGTTTGAGAGGGCAATCTCAGACTTAGGTGTGTGTTCCCCGGGCAATTGTCCCTTGGTCGTTTTCTCTCTCTTCCCACTTCCCCCGTGAGGGGGAAGTGGTAACTATGGCGGACGCCACTGCTGCCTCCCTCCCCTTCAGGGGGAGGTAGTCCTGACCGACCCCCGACTGTCTCACGGACTGACTACCCCCAGACTGAACGGCCCCAGACACGTACCCGCCTTGACATTAATGTAAATAATGCCGAGTTTGTTTTGTTTCATGCGGTTGGTTCCACTCCCCTGTCCAGCCTCAATCCCTTCATTATCAAGAAGGTGATTGATGGATGTGCAGGAGAGGTGGAACAGGTCAAAAAACTTGCTAGCGGAGATCTCCTAGTAAAGACTGCAAATTCGTCCCAGGTTAAGGATTTGATGAAGATGAGCAAATTCCATTGCTATGATGTTGTGCCAACGATCCCTCACTCCATGAATTCCTGCAAGGGAGTCATCACTTGCAGGGACCTCATGGCCATGGAAGAGGACGACATCGTACATGAACTTGCTCATGAAGATGTAATTGAAGCCCGTTTCATCACGAGATTTTCCGAGGGCAGGAGGACGAAAACGGCAACGGTTATATTGACTTTCGGTAAAGTGACTCTCCCAACCCATATCAAAGTGGGGTATGAAATTGTTAACGTAAGGACATACATCCCTAACCCACTTCGTTGTTTACGATGTCAGTTATATGGACACCATGAAAAGTCTTGTCGGGCTTCTCAATCAGTCTGTGGCAAGTGCGCAACACAAGGACATGATGCTGACCATTGCACATCAGAGGGTGTCAGCTGCTTTCACTGCAAGGGTGCTCACCCCACTTCCTCTCGGGTTTGTCCCAAGTGGAAGGAGGAGAAAGAGGTCTGCACAGTGAAGGCAACTGAGGGCATCTCTTACCATGAAGCAAGGAAAAAGGTGAAGGAGTTGCATGCAACTCCCACACAGAATAGGTCCTTTGCTTCGGCAGTGATGTCCTGTCCTGCGATGTGCACTATGGACTTATTAATCAGGCCACTCACTCTACCTCAACCTCTAACTCTCAGTCTCCTGTATGATCCAACTCTCTAACTGACCTCCCTAAAGCTTCTTCATACTCACAGGCTGCTGCTGCTTCTCAGTCAGTCAAGCCTAAATCGAAGCCTGACAAGACTGTAAAACATAACTTCACCACCCTTTCAAAGCCACGTCCTCATGTCCTTCCTGCTCCTAGCCCAGCGAGGGAGAGGAAGAATAGCTCTTCCTCGGTGGAATCTGGGAGCCTTGTTATTGACCAAAATATGGAGGTTTCCGTCAGCAAGCACCGGGATAGGTCCCCCAGTAGCCACTCGCCTGGTCGCGGGGGCATAAAAAACTAAACACACTGGCCCCCAACGAAAATCTTAAACCGCCGCATTCACTATACTACAGTGGAATTGTAGAGGTATTGGGAATAAGTTACACAATATAGCAATCTTGCTTTCTATACACAGGCCAGACGTTGTTTGTTTACAGGAGACGCGCCTGGAGGATCACCCTGATCCTCCACAGTTCAAACACTACCACTCGTATAGAAGATATGAAGGTCACGGAGTTGCCATTTACACACACAAATCACACCCACAAACGGAAGTGATTCTAAATTCTACTCTGGAAGCTGTCGCGTGCAGAGTAAAATTTAATAACACGTATCTGTCTATTTGCTCTCTGTACTGTCCTCCACATGGCCCCATTGATAGTGATGCTTTAAATTCACTAGTGGAACATCTCCCTGGGAATAAGTTAGTGTTGGGCGATTTTAACGCCCATCACTATCAATGGGGTAGCTTGAGGATTGATGGTCGTGGGGAGCAAGTAGCCGACCTAATACTACAGTCCAACCTCTGTCTTCTGAACGATGGTAGAGCGACTCGTGTAGATGATCGTACTGGTAACTTTTCGGCCATTGACTTATCTTTGGCCTCCCTGGTATACATCAAGATCTCTCATGGGACCCTTACGACGACTCCTTGGGAAGTGATCATTTACCCATCTGTCTTTCTTATACACGCGACATCATTTCGGACCCTCCACCTCCAAAATTTAACTATAAGAAAGCAGATTGGGGATCCTTCTCAAGGATCGCCAATTTAGATATATCTGGGGAGACCATAGATGTTAAGGTCGAAAATATAACTACTTCCATATTACACGCAGCTGAGGCTGCTATTCCCAAGACTTCTACAGTTCATGCGAAGCATAGAGCACATTGGTGGACGCCGGATTGCCGACAAGCATTAAGAAAACGCAATAGGAGATACAGGATTTTTGATAGTCAGCCCACTGAGGAAAATTTTATTGCATACAAACAGGCACGGGCTGAGGCAAGGAGAATAATAAGAAGGGCCAAACGTGACTCCTGGCGGTCCTTTGTGTCCACGGTGACTCGTACAACACCATTACGTAAAGTCTGGTCCACTATAAGAATATTAAATAATAAAGGCCCATATTTCCCCATTACCACCTTGCAAGTAAATAATAACATCTATGACGAGCCCGTGGACGTTGCTAACATCCTCGCCAGGAGTTTTTCTCATGTAAGTAGCTCAGCCAATTATGACCCGCGTTTCCAACATCATAAACGCACGGCTGAGCTACAGATATTAGACTTTGCCACAGAAGACGTAAACTCCCCGTACAACCAAGAGTTTACGCTAGATGAACTGCTCCTTGCCCTTAAATCCTGTAAAGACACCAGCCCTGGACCAGACACCATCACGTACGGTATGATCCAGCATCTTAATCAGGACAACCTGATTAAGATGTTAGCATTGTACAATGAGATTTGGGCGTCTCGAACGTTCCCAAACTCATGGCACTTTGCGCACGTCATACCGATACCCAAAGAGGCTGGTCGTCTTATGAATCCCACTTCATTTCGTCCTATTGTGTTGACTTCTTGTCTATGTAAGGTCATGGAACGTATGGTTAACAATAGGCTTCTTTTTGTTTTAGAGTCGAAGAATTTGTTAAATGATCAACAATGTGGCTTCCGTAAATACAGAAGTTCACTAGATCATTTAATGAATTTGGAGCATTGTATTGCAGAGGCATTTGCCAATAAAGAATTCATGATAGGGGTGTTCTTGGACATCCATAAAGCCTATGACATGACCTGGCGACACGGTATACTAATGAAGCTCTATGCTTATGGTTTAAGAGGAAATTTGCCTGTTTTTATTTCAAATTTCTTAAGGGACAGAACTTTCTCTGTCAAATTGCCCCGTAACGTAACATCGGATATATTTATCCAGGAAAACGGGGTGCCACAGGGAAGTGTGCTTAGTCCTACTTTATTTAGTATTATGATCAATGATATTCTGTCATCAGCTCCCATCCCGAGGAATCTTAAATACTCACTCTACGCTGACGATTGTGCAATATGGCACTCTTCCCGTAATGCACAATTTTCGGCTGGGCGGATTCAAGCAGCCCTTGACTCCGTCCACCAATGGGCCTTGCAGTGGGGATTTAAGTTTTCCGTACGTAAGTGTGCCGCTATAGTTTTCACTAATCGTAACGTACCTAATTTGTGCTTAACTTTGGATAATCAGGCGGTACCTTTTCAAAATTCTGTAAAATTTTTAGGAATACATTTTGATCGTAGAATGAATTTTAAACTTCACGTTAATACTTTGCTTGCTCGTTGTGATAAACCGTTAAATGTCCTCAAGTACCTAGCGGGTACTACCTGGGGTGCCGACAGAAAATCTTTATTAATGGTGTATAAGTCCCTTATTCGATCGAAGCTAGACTATGGCGCACAGGTGTATGGCTCGGCATCCGATGCCACGCTGAAAGGATTGGATGTGTTACAGAATAAATGTTTGCGAATGTGTCTTGGAGCTGTCCGGTGTACCCGTGTGGCTCGTATGGAAGTGGAGGCGAATGTGCCTCCCCTCCGTATTCGCCGTGACCACCTGGCCTTGTCCTATGGCATAAGGACATTAAGGAAAAGTAATATCGGCAATGTGGCCTGTACCCCCCTGCGTCAATACCACCACCTTCTGCGGGGGGTGCGTCGGCCACTTGCCGCTCGCCTCCACTTACTGACTCAGGAGCTTGATGTGGACCCCAGTGACTGTGACAAGTTGGTGCTTAAAAATATAGCGCCTTGGGAGCCACCCGGCTTTACAGTCGATGTTACATGGCTCCCAGCACCAAAGGCCAAGGCGCCGGAGGCGGAGGTCCACCACTTGTTTCGTAACATCATTGTTCGTCACTTGGGGTCCCATCAATTGTACACCGACGGCTCCAAGTCGAGTGAATGTGTGGGTGCAAGTGTGTGGTCGACTGAATGTGCCCTCAGGTATCGGTTGCCGACTCATACATCTGTGTTTACTTCAGAACTTTTTGCTATTGACAAAGCCATAGACTATGCTCTCAATTCTAGACATGACTCATTTGTCATATTTTCAGATTCAAAATCAGCCCTTCAGGCAATTGCATCTTGCACTACGGACTCTCACGAGATCCAGGGCCGCATCGTTAATAAGTTGCATTCATGCAACAAGTCATTCACGCTGATCTGGGTGCCTGGTCATTGTCGTATCTACGGCAATGAGCAGGCTGACTTACTTGCAAAGTCGGCTGTAGAGCTCGAGGAGACTTGGGACGTTCCTCGTGATCTACGGTCGAGTCTATCTCTCGGAAAGAAATCAATAAATCTTCTGTGGCAAGGTCAGTGGACCAGACTAAATATTCCAACTTGTAAGCCGTACCTGGGCGACTGGGACACTGCCAACCGTCCCAGTCGCCTAGAAGAAAAAGTGTTGGCACGGCTACGGCTGAATGCCCAAATTTTGTAAGCACATAAAACCATATATGGAAAGACGCTTCCCACCGCACTGTGACATCTGTAATGCGGTGTTATCTATCAGTCATATCATCCTGCGCTGTCGGCGATTTATTCGTGAACGTGCTTCACTTATAAATTACTGCGGCGCAGTAGACGTCCCCTTCACCCTTTCCACCATCCTGGGTGATGGGGACATTGTTATGACTGATAAATTGATGGCTTTCTTGAGAGAGACCGGACTGATCAGAGTGATGTGACTTTTTTACTGTGTGGTTATGGTTTTTATGAACAGTAAATATGTATATATTGTAATATTAATTAGGGTTGACAGTTGACATATTTTAAATAGTTCCTCCTCCCACCGATCTATTTCTAATATAGATGTCCCCTACATTAAGCCAAGTTCCTCGCCTGACAGTCACCAGCTGATGAGTGCAAGTGTGCAATATAGGAAGGTATTGGGCACTTGCAGTCGATGGTGGTCTGCTGGGCGAGGTTCTTCACTTTTTGTACAAATTATGTAAATACATTATATTATCTTGCTTAAGTTATTCTAATTAGGGACGACAGCTGACGTATATGGAAATGTTCCTGACTCGTCTGGTTCCCTTTCATATATTGATGTCCCCTATATTAGGTTGTGCCTCGACTGACAGTCACCAGGTGATGAGTGCAGGTATGTAATGTAGAAAGGCATTACATATCTGCAGTCGATGGTGTTCTCTTTGTCGAGGCTTTTTACCATTAGTGTAGGTCTAGTTATTTGTCTCTGTAGGATTTAGTATAGGTTAGCGATTTGTCTGTTAGGTGGTTAGTTTTAGGGTCTTTAGATTAGGTATTTTGTTTATAAGTAATATAAGGTTAAAAATATAAAAAATAAATAAAAATAATAAAAATAAAACTACAAAAAAATAATAAAATAAAAATTATTATATATATATGTACGTGTGCATGAAAGTGTGTATGTTCATATGCATGGAAGTGTGTGTGTGTGTGTGTGTATGTATGTATGTATGTATATATATATGTTTGTATATATATGTATATATGTGTCAATATATATACATATATATATATATTTGCCTTAATGACCAGAGGCTTCGGCCTCAATGGTCGATAGGCAAAAAAAAAAAAAAAAAAAAAAAAAAAAAAAAAAAAAAAAAAAACATTAAATTCACTCTACCATCAAACAGCAGATCGACGGGACTAAGGTAAAAGTTAATCATTCTTCTGTTTGCTTTGGTTTTGTCTTCTATATGAAACTTGGTTAAATGTCTGTGAATTTGCTCTAGAGTTTTAAGAATTTTTTATATTCTTTTATTTTTCCATGTACTGTGTATATTATTGATTGAGTTTATATCATTGGCATTATTTACTGATTTATTGTTAGACTTAAATATTGAACTTTATGATTTCCTTTTTGTACTCTGCTTTTTGCTTGTTGTGTAGGTCCTTGGTTCACTTCCCAGAAGAGCCATAATTTATGTACCTTTGTTATTTTATTAACTTTTATCAAATTTGGGGGACTAAGGATCCTACACCTACCGAGGGCCGGGTCGGTGAGGCATCCATTCTACCCACCATGCGAGAGTTCACCCAGGTCGTCCCTGTGCTGCCATGTAGCGGTGTTGAATGGCAGGCATACCACTTCTCTACTGTTCCCAGAGTTATCTGCTACCATACGCAGTATCCTCACCTCTGCCTAGCTTCAGGGGGAGTTTAATCGCTACTTGTTTGTTTTTTCATAAATTTATTAATGGGACTTGTTAGACCTGGGGGAAAGTCTCGAGAGGGTTTAAATATTGATAATGTTTGGTATTCCAGTATCTTTAATTAATTTGTAAATAAATGTATGGTTTTACTTCGGAGTTTTCTTTGGTGTTTCATGTGTGAATAATGTGAGATATTCTGCTTTCTACCTTGTGGATTTGGAACCTTCTTACATATATATATATATATATATATATATATATATATATATATATATATATATATATATATATATATATATATATCACTTCCTTTTGTTTCTGTTTTCTTTCCGTACTTTTCAATAGCCATTTTTCTATCTTGCTTATCACTATTTCAGTTTTACGGAGGCACCTCTTCTGTTTACAAACGCTGTTTACACACACTTTCTACGATATTTACTTAGATGAAGGAAGATCACCTAAAGCCGAATGATTGCTGCAGTTAAAGTTTTAATATCATCGTGTAATTATAAGATTAATATGCAAGGTAAATAGGAAATATTAGAATCAAAATTTAGGCGCTGCACTGTGATGAAGAATTAATCACCTCTTAAATCAACGTAAAGACAGGCAACAGTGTAATCAGTGAGTGGGAGAAAACAGTGTGACAGGGGAAGATGTCTCGTAGTGGGATATATGATGGTTAACACAAAAGAATAAAAAATATCATTTTTAAAACTATGAGAAAATTTGGACTTATATTGTGCCGGAGACGACAGGACGGTGATGGAAGAAAGAAGGAGGACAGAGGGAGAGAGGGGAGGGGGTAAGAGTGAGGGGAAGAACTGAGGGAGGGAAGAAGGGGGGAAGAAGGGAAAAAGATGAAAAGAGGATGAGAGATAAAATGGGAGAAAACGATGAGAGGTTTGGGGAGTATAACGCAGGTTAGAGAGAGAGAGAGAGAGAGAGAGGAGGAGGAGGAGGAGGAAAGACTGAGGAGGAGTTGAAAGGATGAGGGGGCGAGAAGATGAAGAGGGGAAGTTTGAAAGACTCTGAAGGGAAGGGGAGGAGGAGGAGGGGGAGGGAGATCACGAAAATTGAACAAGGAAGGGGACGAGGGAGACGAAAGGAGGAAGAGAAAGGAAAAGGGGGGCAGGAGAGAGGACCAAAGGATGGGAGACAGGGAGAAATGTAAAGTGAAGGGGAGCAATGACAGGAAGAGAAAGACTGTATGACAGGAGGGGAGGGTGAAAGAACGGAATGAAAGGAAAAGAGAAGACGTTAATGAAAAATGACAGAGTAGGCAAAAGAAGAGAAATGTAGAAGAGTGGAGGGGGGACGGAGTGAACATGGAAGGCAATGCTAGTAGGCAAGTAATGAGGACTGAGGCATAATTGGACGAGGGAGACGAGTGAAGGCATGGAGGGAAAGAGATGAGGAGAGAATGAGGTGTTGGGGTCGGGGGGATAAAGTATATACACCACGAAGTCTAGACAGAAAGAGAGTGTCAAAGAGAGAAATAATTGAGAGGAAAGTGGCGGCAAGAAAAGAGAGGGAAGGGGATTAGTCTTCGGAAGAGAAACGGGGAGATGAGACGAAATGAGGAAAGGATTAGGGGAGAGGGTGGGGATATGAAGACACATTGAAGGCAATGACTTGAGGAAAGTGAAGGAGACTGAGGCATGAAGGGAGTGAAAACTGATACGTACAACAGCCTGGCTGGTTTACCAAAAATTTTAGAAAGCCCCCCCCCCCCAAAAAAAAAAAGAAAAAAAAAAGACAGCTAATGGCAAAGAGTACAGCGAAATGCGAGAGACGGATTTTTTTTTTTCTTTTGTCTAGAGTAATATTTAGATGAAATGCCAATGAGACTGCAATGAAATGTTGCCTGCTTATAATGATATTTTTCATTCCGTAAAGACTCTACACCGATCGCTTCACATTCCGTCAAAGTCAGCATATTTTACCCAACCCAATCAGCACGCTTATGCATTTTTTTCATATTGATGCACTCAAATTAATTTTTCAGCACAAGAAAAGCCCCTCGTACTGAAGGAGATACAAACGTTCATGATGTGGGTACGGTGACGCTTTTTCTTTTTCTTTTTTTTTCACCCTTAGACCAAATTATCATGATTCGGAAAGACGTCTTGCACTGAAGGAGTTAAATATACTTGTGAAAGGCAGTTATGGTAAGATCCCACGTGTTTTATAGGTATTATACTTTACACTTTTGTGTGTATTTAAGAGGTCTTATATTGCACTCTTGTACTTTTGTGGAAGAGTTCTTTGCAATAAGTGTATTTAGGTATGTGAGAAGCTGTTATATTGTGCTTTGTGTTTGTGAGGGAGGATTGTGTATTACGTTATATCGTGTTTATGAATGAAGAGTAATGCCGGTATTTTTAAATTTTCCCTTCAGCCACAATGAACTGTGTTTGCCAGTGAAGTTAATGGAGGTTGTCTGACTTTCCTGCGTGGATAAAGGCCCGAACACACTTGCCCCCGGGCATGTGATCGACAGGAAGAAAGGAGACTCAGAGGTTCGTACGACGTTCAGACTCGGACATTTCAGAGGTTCTAACCCGGTGCTTCGTTTCGTATTGTCGATCACATGTTTCGAGTGACACTGAAATCGCAGGAATGGACAAGAGTCCGCGCCAGTAATAGTTTCTGACGGTACAGCCCTTTGATTGACAGACTTGGCAAGCTATAGAAAAGTGCCTGTCGCTGGCCTGATTAAATACCGAAATGCGTCAAGAAAAGCGAAAGGTTGATCCAGACAACTTTTTACTGATTTGACAGCCAAGGTTTTTCACAGCAAAGAAATTCATACGTTTTTTGGCATGATTAAAATGTATATCAAAGCTCATAACCAGCACCGAAAAGATGAAATTTGGAGACTGTGCGTGTTATAAATAGTGATGTGACTGCAGCCATCATGATAAACGGAGAGAGTGATGCAGCAGACAGAAAAAAATGGGTGAAAAAATTAATAAGCAACGGAATGAAGAGGAACAAAAGAGGCAAAGCAGAACTAAGAATAGGCAACTTAAAATAACGGGTATTCCACGGACAAGGACATGGAATATAGCAAAACATAAAATAAATAAAACTGAAATAATTGTTGAAAAGAAATGTGAAAATATTAAACTGAACTCGGAAAAATTAAAGCAATGGTGGGTTTCTTCTCTGTCGTGGGTGATGAAGAGGGAGTGATCATTATAACTAAAGCTGAGTCAAGGTCTGTCATATCAAGGGTAGGTCTCTCTCTCTCTCTCTCTCTCTCTCTCTCTCTCTCTCTCTCTCTCTCTCTCTCTTGTCATAAAGTACATCAGCGGGTGGAACTGGGACACACACACACACACACACAGATTATATGCATTTCATCACTAAAGGCACCATGGAAACAGCAATTCTCCTGTGTGTTTTTGGACACTCAATTATTGTTGGTCATCTGTGTTTCATTGCTTTGATTTTGTTTTCTTTGCACTCAACCTACAATAATAAGAAATTTCCTGTTCTTTAAAACCGACTCCAGGCAATGGTTTTCAGATTGTGTTGGAACATTGCTTTGATACCACAGTGTAATTGGGTTCCAGTTGGAATGTAGGTGTCCTGGTGGAGAGGTAGTGTGAGGATGAAAAGACTACTTTAGGGACTGAATGGAAGAGAATGGTGGAATGAAGAGAAGAAACGAGTGTTGAAACAGAAAAAGGATGCATTTAGTGACTGGATGAGAGACAGGGGAAAGTAGGATATGGAGAAGCATAAAATAGTGTTATATGTAGAGAAGAGGAAAGGGGTTAAAAAACTAGTAAGAGAAAGTAGGAATAGAGTGGATGACGAGTGCGAAAGAAATCTGAATGAATTTTGTAGGGAATATAAGAAACTCCTATGGAAATAAAGTCAGGAAAGCAAGACAGTCATTATGGAGGCAATAGAGGGAAGAATAACATAACTGGCAGAATGCAGGTGGAAATGGCAGAAAAAGTTATCAGATGGAGAGAACACGATGAGAAACTGCTGAATACAAAAAGCAAAAGTAGTGCAAGTAAAAGTGGCTGAGGAATGGCTGTGAGAAGAAGAGGCGAGACGGAAGGATAGATGTTCTCGATGCAATGAAGAAAGATAAAATAAGACAAACACTAGAAATTGATGAAGTGTTTTGTGAAGTGGAAAAAAAGATAAAAATCGAAGAAAAGACAGTGACAGAATGGATCTGGATGATGGGAAGACTGACCATGGAGGAAGGTTGAGCCCTGGAGAATTTTGAGCTAGATGTACTGTAATATTTACCTATTCAATGGAAAGGGAAGTATGTGGCAAATATAAGGGCATTTGGGTGAGACTGGGATGACGACCTCGTGGATGACGAGGGGTTAACTGGGTATCTGATGATGCGGGCTCATGGGAAATGGACTTGGATTCAGTAGAGATGACACCTTGACCCCATACAGACGAAGGAAAAGGCAGAAGATAAATAAAAGTGTAATAGAAAAAAATATTTGGGAAGAAACGTTTCGAAAGAAATAAGGAATAAAACGAGGAATTGTTAGGATAAGAATGAGGTGGTTTCTAGGAGGAGAAAAGGCTGTGTAGATCAGATATTTGTTCAAAGATGTTTAGTGGAAAAGTATCTGAAGAAGGGAAAGAGGTTGTATGCTACCTCACTGATCTGGAAAGAGCATACAGCAGAATAGAGAGACAAGGAATGTTAAAGGTACTGATAACATATGGAACAGAAGGGAAGTTGTTGAATGCTGTCATGAGTAGGTATGAGGGCACGAGGGCTGCAGTGCGTTCGGAGAGTGTACTGCGTAATTTCTTTTATGTAAATGTTGAACTGAAACAGGGATGTCATGTCTCCACGGTTGTTCAGTACGTACATGGATGGAGCCATAATAGAATTACTGTGGAAGGCAGGACAGTGGATGTTGGAGTGTCCTTGGTGAGAAAAGGTAGGATTTGGAAACCCTGTGCTGTTGTTTGCGGATTCCCACGAATTGTTAAATGAAGATGACTGGTAGTTGTAAAGTTTGGTGAATATGTTCTGTAGTGTACAGTATGTATGAAAAACAAAACCTAAAGTAACGTAGCTATGATTAAAGATTTGGTCTTTGAGAGAAATGAAGTCACAGAATACATAGTGAGGCTGAAGGTCAGGAAGTGGGAAATATGAGTGCCTTCAAGTACAATATTTAGGTAGCGTGATAAGCAAGGGTGAAAGTTTAGAGGATGAACAGTATCAAAGGGCACAACAGGTAAGGAAGGTTGCTGGTTCACTGGAAGCAGTGATAAGGACAAGGGAAGTGTGTATTAAATTTTAAAATATCACTACATGGCAGTATTGTGATCTACATCCTAACATATGGAAGTAAAGTTTGGACCCTGTTGGAAGAACACAAGCCAAGAGTGAGAGCTGTGGAAATGAGTTACTGGAGAGGAGCATGTGGGGCTACTTACAAAACCAGGCAGACCATTAAGGAATTGAAAGAGAATTGTAGCACTCATGTGGATGCAGCTGAAAGCATTGAGAGAAATACTCTGTGATGGTTGGCCATGTGCAGCGGATGGAAAATGAGAGACTGAAAGAATTGTGCAAGTGAGTGAGTTAGAGGGGCGAGGGGTAACGAAGGATGAGATGGAAGAATGGAGTGGAGAGAAATATTTGCAAGAAGGATGTGAGCTGGTGGGAGGGGAGTGAATGGTAGAGCACAGAGCGACATGGAGCGACTTGTTTGGCCATCCGTTGCTGCAATAAAACGTCTGGCTATAGATCCGAGTAAAAATATAATTCATGAATCAAGCTAGACAATTGTTTTAGTCATTGTTTTCATCAGTCTAACCCAATTTCTGCCTGTTAATAAATGGTATGATGATGACAAGGGAGGAAGGATGAATCTGGGAAACAAAATGAGTAACGGCTGATGAGGCAGCGTAAAGAAAACCGAATAGGAACAGAGATGGATCTGACAGAGAGAGGGGAAAGAAGGCAACTGATGGGAAATGTGGAACAGGGCTAGTTCAAAAAAGAACAAAGGCACTGACAACAGGCGGAAATACGAGGTGAGTAAAAACTGTAACTGCTTGCAACTACATAAAAAATGTTACAACCAGAAACAATGCTTTAACCTAATTAACCAAAGGGAATAATTACATTACCAGTATTCCTGCCGAGAATTCCAATTACGAGGCACACACACACACACACACACACACACACACACACATTGCCATAATTTACCTGTTATTAAATTTAGACTCCAAAGTTCAGCAGTGCGAGTTTGTTGTTCGCTGAATATGAGGCCACCAGGGCAACGGTGGTGGTTTGTGATGCAGGGGTGTTTGGGGCCTCAAACCACTACACCACCAGCCACACCATACCATAACTACACCGTATTGCACTTCTGTATTCCATCGCCGACACTACATCATATCCGTATTACACCACACTACTATATACAAGCACACCACCAGTTATACAACCGCTCCCTCAGCACAGCAGTCACACCAAACTACATTCTCAAGACCCTCTTTTAGCACACACACACACACACACACGCACACACACACACACACACACACACAGTGGGAGTCAGAGGTAGCAGACGTTTACTCACCTGGTTTACTCACCTGGTTGGCTACCCTACTACAATTAACAGTATGGCTCGGTAGGAATCTGCTTTTCAAGAAGTAGAGCAGCCCAGACCCGCTGGCACGCCAGCCCCGTTTCCTATATACATCATCATCAGAATAGACTATTGATTAGAGGCTGAGTTTTGTGCCATATGCACGGTAGTTGCACTACTTGAAGGACTTCGAATTAAGAGTCGTAGTTATTCAATATAGTCGAACAGGATGTGACCTGGTTGTGAGTGGAGGGACTTTTTAAATGATGCAACTGAGTCAGCGCTAACAGCATCATCTGAAAGAGAGTTCCAGAGGCCTATACATCTGATGCTGAAAAACCTGCGTCTACACTCGGCTGAAGTGCGGGGCTTGGCCACCTTGAATCTATGGCCCCTGGTGTGAGTTAATGAAGGAAGAGAAAAAAGCTCAGGCGGTGCAATTGGGGACTGGCGATGGAAGATTTTCCAGCATTTAATGAGGTCAGCTCTGATCAGTCTTCCTTTTACAGAATACAGGCCCAGATTTTTCAGACGGTCAGCATAACTGAGTTCGGACAGGCCATTGATTTGCTTAGTCCATCTGCGCTGTACAGACTCCAGGAGCCTCTGATCTCCGTGGTAGCCTGTGCTCCATACAGTGGAGCCAAACTCCATGATGGGTCTGATGTGGGATTTGAATAAAGTCAACATAAAATCTCGGTCTCGACAGAGGGTGGACTTTAGTAAATTATTTGACAGGCCTGCTGCCCTTTTTACAGTATTTCTTATGTGCGAATGAAATTTCAGTGAACTGTCAACCAAGATACCCAAGTCTTTGTGTGTAGTTTCTACGGAGAGGCTGGTGTTGTTCTTGTGATAGTACTGAAGTGCGCCAATAGAATTCCAGTCTACTGGGCCTCTCTGACATCGCAGAACAGTACACTTGTCAAGATTGAAACGTAAACCCCAGGACTCAGCGACATTATAGACCATATCAATGTCCTTCTGGCATTTACTTATATCTGCAGCTAATGTGGAACAAGTGTTTTGGCGCAATTTGAGGTAAATCTTCATGTCGTCAGCAAAGAATTTACATTTGGAGCGTATGTATGAGGGTAGAAAGTTTATATATACCAGAAAGAGCAAGGGGCCTAGAACAGATCCCTGGGGAACACCACTGAGAACATTCCTTGAGGAAATGGGCAGGCGGACACAGACACTTGCATGGTGCGGCCGGACAGGAAGTCAGAGATCCAAGTTAGCAAGGAACCACTGACCCCAAGTAGCCTCAGCTTGTCAGTGAGTATCGAATGGTTGACGATGTCAAAGGCTTTGCTAAAGTCAAACAAGACAACATTCACAACATACCCAGCATCCACCCACGCCGTAACATCATTATACACGAGTAACAGTTGGTCATCTACAGTTCTACCCTGTCTGAATCCATAATGCTCATTTGACAGCACTCCATTAGTGTCAAAGTAGTTGTATAATGCCTCTGTAATAAATTTATCCAGGGTTTTGCAGCAGACAGAGGTTAGGTAACAGCGAATCTCTACAACTGTGGCTTTGATATCCGACAGTCTGGATGCTCTTAATCCTGCTCTCCTGCCTGGTATCACTCCAAGACTTAAGCGTTATGATCACATGCTCCTGTACAATCTTCCATCTCTGTGTAGATGCTGCAGAAAGGTTGTACAATATTTGAACAATGCCAAAGAAGTTGATGTCATTTGTTGAAGCTTTAACTGCATCAGCCACTACAAGATTCAGAGTGTGAGAACCACATGGAACATAGCGTGCTCGACAGTTCGTAAGTAACCTTGCTTGAACACCTTTGGTTCTGCCCTTCATGTTTGCTCCATTCTCATGTGATTGACCTCTGCAGTCATCAGAATGAATATTCAGTTCTGCAAATCTTTCCAAAATCTGATCTTATAAATCCAACCCTGAACTCTCTGAAACCTCAAGAAAGCTCAAGAAGTATTCTTTTATTTCTGGTACAACACGAGATGATAACTGACAACTTTTCCTGGTGGCTCATGTCTAGAATGCAATCAAAAATAGGTGAATAATATTTAGCTTGTTTTATGTATGCCTCAACTGTATCTAAGGTGTTTCCACTAATGGACTCAATGAGCTCATGTTGAATTATGTTTCCTATGTAACCTGGATGACTATATTGGCCACTTTCTACTTTGCTGAGGTGTTGTTCCATCACAGGATCACATATAGCAAGCAGCTCAACCTCCTTCATAAAGTTACCAATGTCTTGGTTATATAATGTAGATGAAGACCCTCTGAAAGCAAGGTTCCATTCTACCAGTGAGTGGGTAATATTTACAAGACGTTTAAGTACATCTCGCCAGCGTCTTCGCTCTACATCCATTAATGATATCTCAATGGTTTTTCTAGTTCGTAACTGTAGTTCCAGATCCTTCCATGGTACCATATTTTCTGCATGTTCTGAGCTATTTTCATGGCCCTCGAGAGGAGAACCAATGTGTTTCCAGTTTGAAAGTCCAATTGAAAGTACAGTAGTTTGTATGTCTTTCTTGAATTCGACTTGCAGCAAAAACAAGAAAGAACATTCTTCCTTTTGGAGTACAGTAGTCAACTCCGCTTTATTTTCTCCCCATTAATTAATGTTCTGCACATGTAATGGTTATGAAGGCTTCTGCCATCCTCTGTTTTAGGGAATGTAAAATCTGGACTGATCTGAAATGACCTTCAAGAAACCAGATCTTCAAGGCATCTGACAGGACAACAGGCCAGTCATACGGCCCAAGCGGTGGAGCAGATATTGGTCCTTTTGCACATTAGAATGCCAGTGTGTGGTGTTTGAAGCTGAAGGGATGTGTCAGTTGCTGGTAACTCAGGCTCTGCTTCTGTCTCTGGTGTCTGAGGCTGCATAGTGGATGGTCCCGCTTTTGGTTCAAGATGCTGAACAGGCTTCTCCAAGGATGATGACTATTCCAAATATTTCAGTAATGTTACTGAGAACAAAGGTCACACAGTACTTTAATATTTCAATAATTTTTCTTTCCATATCTTGAATGACAAATTTCTATACAAGGCCTCATGCCTACCTACATGCCTGAACTGCGTAGAGACAGGGTGCAAATGCCAGGCTGACCCAGACAATTCCTGTGATTCATTCTCTTGTTTTCTAATCCAAACAAGCTCAGGTCAGGTAAGCCTTTAAATTTAATGTAAAATTAGGACACTAATGCATTTAGTCAATGTTCATTTGTTTTTTATATTCCACTCTTTTTATAAAAAATAATCCAGTCCCAAAACTAAAGGCCCCGTGTTTGGCACTGCGTAGGAATATACCGGTAGATCTCACCTTGGATACTGGAAAGCTTTTCCTCCTCTATTTTCTTTCTTTTCCTTTTTTCAGTTCCTGACTGATAATGTCGGATAGTGGCTATTTAACCACAAATATGTACTTCTTCGGTATTTCCTCCACATCACGCAGGGGAAAGTGGCACACCAGTTACGGGTTCCCAGACTAACAAATAAATGCCTAGTCTCGTTAATAATTCGCCAAGTTCACTGTCTGGGTCGCTGTGGTAACGTTCGACGAAAGCTCGGAGATTAATCCCCGTGTATCGGCACCCGTTTTCACCAAAGACTGTCCGTGTTGTTTTTTGGTTCAGAATCATTATTTTTTGTTGATAAATTTTTTTTTTCTTAATGTTCGTGAACGCGGGCATAGAAAGGAAAAATGTGACTATCTTGCAGCAGGAGGAAGGCAATCTATGTCTCCCCTCGGGCCAGGCCTAAGATAGAAAATAAATAGATCTTGCATATGACTAGGAGGCCTCAATCAGCAGTCGGGACCCTAAGCGACCGCCTATGCCTAAAAACGGCCCTGGTAATCCATGACACACATGTACCAAATTTATATTCAAATGGTTAAGAAGTTAAAAAATGACACTAAATCTGACAGGTGTTTGAAATAATGAAAGAAGAAATGTTTAAGAAAAGGAGGAGAGAAGGAGAAGAGAAAGAGAGGGGGAGGAAACAACGGAGACGTGTGTAAGGTATTGAAGGAAAGCTGGGGAATTGGGGAATAAAAAAGAAGAAAAAAATTTACTAAAAAAGCGATAGACTTGGAGAAGACAGATGAAAAGAGGTTGGAAGGGAAAAGAGGGATGAACAACTATGCAGGGAGAAGTGAAATGAAATTGGGATAAAGAAGCAAGAGGGAAATGAGTGAATAAAATAGGCAGTACAAGATACGACACACAGAGGAGTGAAAGGGAGAGACAAGGGAAGTGAATACAGTAAAGAATGATAAAGAGATCGAGGACAGGGGAGGAAGAGAAAAAATATCAGGGAAAAAGAAAGAGAAAATATAATGAACGGAAGAAAACGAGGGAAGTTAAAAAATAAAGATGGAGAGAGGGAAAAGAAAGAATGAGACTGGAAATAATGTTAACGAAGCAGACCGGCGAGAGGGGTAAAGGGACGGGCAGTCTAAAATGCAGGAGAGGGTAGACTAAGAGGAGGGAAAGGGGACACATGTAAAAATTGGATTTATAATGGAGCAGGGAGGTGGGCGAAGGGTCAAGGAAGACGAAGAGGCAAGACAAGTGAAAAGTCTTGAAAAGAAGAAAAATCAGAGGAATAGGCATAGAATCACACAAAATATATGGAAATTTAAAAAAAAAAAAATGCATATGAAGAAGGAAATGAAGCAGAGACGAGAAAAGAGGACGGAAGAAAGGTTGAAAACTGTGAAAAATGGAGTAAAAGTAGAAGGGGATGTGTTGATTAAATGTATGTACGAGTGTTATGTCTGGTACTGGCGAAAGCATGTGAGGACTGCACAGTATTTACGGCTTTTATGGATCCCGAAAAAGAACATGCATACTTAAAAAGAGAGGTCTAATGAATGCTTTTCAGCACGAATGTATAGAAGGAAAACTGAAAAATGCTTTCGACTTAAATGTTCTACTCATATGCTTTGAATGTAGCATGTATTAGAGTAGATGGAGTGAGTTGTTAAGTATCAGTACTTAGGCGCTGATGAGTAGTCTACATGTGGTGGTGCTGGATGTTTTGGAAGACTGGCAGTGACAGCAGTGCTATCATAACTGAAGATATTATCAGTCAGGCTAGGAAGTTACCTGTCACTGCCTACAAAGAATGTTGAGATGTCAAATGTCTCTTTGAATGAGATTCACCCTCAAAATTTTTTTTAATCACCAGGACCACTCTTATCAAGATCTTTCCACTCACTGAGGATGTTTTTATACAGCATCTGAAACGTTCTGCCCTGTCAACAATCATTGACAAGACAGCACAGATTGCAAGCCTTGCATTCCTTCGTTGAATGAATATGGAAGGACAGTAAAGCAATCAGAACTTGTGCCAGTTCCTTTGACTGCAGAACTGTGGCAATCAGAGATGTCTACATCCCATTTCTTGTGGTTGCAGAAAAGGCTATTTAAGAAACGGTTCATGTGCCAAATGAAATGTACCAAGTTATCTTGCCAGCAGATACCGTGGATCTCCAGAGGGCTGTTCCAGAGCTCTGAGGATAGCTGTGACCCTGAATAGATTTTCAGTGAACTGTATTTCCCTTTTCTCAATTTGAACAGGATTAGCTCTGTCTTGGCCTAATTCTCAGTGTTAGTTATTTTAGTAGTTATAACGGTTGTGATACATCTCGTTCGCAAAACATTGTGTTATGGTGTAAGGATGAAACAGTTAATTGTTTGACTATTGTAAAGGATGGTTTAAGAGCTTCTATTCATGACATGTTCAGTTAATGACATTTCTTTGATGTGTGTTGTTTATACAACCAGTACTTGTCTTTCTGCTAAATTTCTCAGTCATTACACGTATGTAAAGTTAATAGGGAAAAAAAATGTGGTGTTCATTTTGATAAATAATTATATTTATAAAACATTTTGTAGTTCTGAACATATTTTTTTTTTTCTGAAGACAACTACATATAAATGGCCTTAAAACATGGACAAATATGATTACATATGATTTATTTGACAAATAATCATCAAGTAGTGAAACAGCATTGGCAGCCATCTTGGACGCGATCTTGGATTTCCGGCTTACAGCAGTTGGTTTCCAAGGTTGTGCACCTGGATATTGTTCTTAATGGCCCAAGGATTAAATGGTATGTCACAACATTTTATAACAACCCATGTCTGGTTGACTAGAACAATGGCTTTTGCCCCCAGGTACTAGTTTTCGTTGCCCACAGACCCCTGTTGATGCCCACTGTTTACTGCTTTGATTCCACTTGGTTCCGTGCCTAGGCTTTATTGTGTCTTGGGATAACTTATACCCCAGGTTACCAATGCAAGGTGCAGGAATTACATAATGCGAAAGTGACAATAACATACTGTATGAAATTTATGAGAAAATTTGTTACATCAATGAAGGGGTATGGAGAATGGTATAAGTAAATGAAGTGTGAGTTGGAGGGAGGACACCCTGATGGTGGGGAACAGATGAAGACGCTTCGTTTGATACCACCCCGTCTGGGATTAAGGCAACTGCAGTAGACAGATCTAGATGCGGAATAATCCATGGTGGCGTGTAGACACAAGGTTCTGCCTACTGTGACTGGAAAACAGTATGAACCCTGCCGTACTGAATTATCCTTTCTCGCAGATGAGCTCTCTCTCTCTCTCTCTCTCTCTCTCTCTCTCTCTCTCTCTCGTCTTCAGATGTTCAAGTGTATCTTTGAAAGTTAAAGTGCTGCCGGCAGATTCACCATCCTCCTCTGAAGAACACTCCTTACAACGAAGTGGCTCAGCCTGTTCTTAGTACAGTGATGAATGAGTTTTGAAATATAAAAAATAACAGAATAGTTACGGGTTAAAAAGAAAACATAATGGTACAGAAAATTTATTCATTACAACATTATGAGTCTGACAACTTTTTGTGTTGATATTTTTTTTTCTCACAAAGGGCATGCCCAGTCCTGGGTTACCTATAATGTTATAACTGGATAAGTTATCTAAATATAGTTAACCCACTCGCTGAGAAGACAACTGTAGTAAATTATTTAGTGGAACTTCGCACGTTGCCGTATCATATGAGAGTACATAATACGAGCCTGCTAGTGCTTATGCTGCCACCATTATCATCCATATTGACGTGGCAACCATTGATGATATCATTCAGCTGAAACTAAGCCACAGCAGCCTGAGTGTTAAGAAACTTACGTAAAAAGGTGAAAAGATAAACGATGTGTGTGTGTGTGTGTGTGTGTGTGTGTGTGTGTGTGTGTGTGTGTGTGTGTGTGTGTGTGTGTGTGTGTGTGTGTGTGTGTGTTTTACCTATGGTACTGACAGTAAACTGTATTTATTGTGCACTTCATCATTTGACTCAGGCATCTGTGACTTTTTCTCGGGGGAATATTTTCTGGAGTTAAATGAAGTATAATTGTAGTGTTACTGGACCTCACGAGTTTTACTGGTGAGCTGAATATATTTGTTTACTATTAATTGGAAAACGTACCTGAGCTGTCCATACAGGACAATATAAGGGATTGGTGCAGGAAGAGAGAGAGAGAGAAAGAGAGAGAGAGACGTGCCTCACCCTATATACATTAGGTGGTGCAAGCGTTCATTTGTTTGACGTCAGAGGTAAAAAGGAGAAAAGATGCAAGAAATTAGAGTTAAGTGGCTGAGTGATTGTGTTTGTTCGTGTGACATTCATCAGTTCACGCCCCTGGTGGCTGCTGCAAAAGTCACAGGACCTATTGCGTCTCCTTCCTCTCAGATATTTAAAATTCACATAAGAGCGGCTGAGCCAGGGAGGACAAATGGAAGGCGGGCACACACGACTAGTCTTCCATGCTCCTTGTATGTGACGGGCGTGAGTGTATCTGTTTGTGTGTGAGTTTCCACTGTTTTGGATGACCGTCTCGGGACTGAATTCAGTGGCTCTTATTTTCAAGATTACAGGTTTCCCAACATCATTAAGTACTTTTTGATACAAATAGAAGTAACTATTGACTGAAAGGCTGCAAAAGTTTTCCTTTACAGAGATTGAAACTGAGGGAAGCATTTGGCAAGATCACATCCATTCAAGATTTTCAGACACACTGTACTTGAAAACTTGGAATTTGTAGCAAAGAGAAAAACAGACTAAGGAAGACTGATGGAGAGTTTACCATCTCGGTACATAAAGAACTGCTGACGTGGATGAAGCCTTGCATGTGAAAGTTTCACAATAAATGGTTGAGAGTTTGTGGATACATGGTTGCTGCATACCCGCCGTATTATGAAGGCTTGCAAGCAAACATTGTCCTTTTTATTATCGATAGCAAGAAGTCAGCGATGTGGCATAGATGTGCATAGAGGAACTGCAGCACATTTAAGGTATGAGAGAAAATTATCAAGCGAAAAGCCTGTGACTCTGCCTTGTTCTGGCGTGTTGTATATAACGACTAGCCATCCCTGTCCCATCCACCACCACCACAACCACACACACGGAGACACAGTGACATGCGCAAACTCAAGAATGATTAAAACACACACACACACACACACACACACACACACACACACACAATATTCTTCAGAACTGTGGTCCATATACCATAAGGTCGATCAGGCACACGCAAGGAGGAGGCCTCATAGTCACCTTGCCACTGAGGACCTGAATTTTGAGGAACCACCATATTTTGCCACACCTGACTCACTGCAATGGGAGCAGCAGTGAGAGAGAGAGAGAGAGAGAGAGAGAGAGAAGAAAACTAAAGAAAAGCTGGAGGTTCCCTGAAGGCTATCCCCCCATTGGAGACACTAGAGTCCCATCCTGCCTAAAACCTAATCCGAGTGCAGGTTTAGCTATGTGCAAATTTTCGTATCCTTACGTGAAAACTGCAGCCATACACACTGGCGCTGTGTGGGATCTGTGTGGCGCCTCCCCCCACCACCCATGCGGGACGAGGTCTTCAGTGTTGCATAGAGCATGGTATGGATCAGTTTCTACCACTGTGCCATATTTCTTCCCACGTATAAATGATAAAGAAATAAAATGTTACACTGTGCGTCCGGGCATTGACTGGAACCATCAGAGGTTGCATCAAAACCTTGTCCAGTTTGCAACATTTCATTTATATCACCCACCATCATATGCCCTGGACCTCATTCTTCTATAGGGGGCGCGGTAGCACAGTGGTAGCGCGCTGGACTCGAAATCGGGGGATTGCGAGTTAGAGCCTCGCCCGGGCTGCCGTGCTGGGAGTGGTAGCTCGCTCCTGTAACCCTAGCGGGGCTATATAGTCCAATACAGGGCTTAGCTCGGGGGAACTCCATTTCTCCCATTTCATTCTTCTATAATACCCGATGTCAAGTGAGTAATTGAGTGAATGACTGAATGAAAAGGGAAGACTGTTTGTCCTTAGATAACTTCCTGTAAAAAAAAAATTAAATTAAAATATACCGACTCGTGTATAGGTTGCGAGAAATGATGACGTAAAAGAGAAATTAAGTGGGAAAGTGAATATTAAGGTTAACACTACCAAGGGACTGACATGAGGGATTATGTTAGGTGTTAATGCTGATGAATGGGTAGGACATGACACAGAAGATTGAAGAGCAGCGAGAATGAGTAAATGATGGAAATAGTGAAGAACGAGAGAGAATGAAGGTAAGGAAAATGATGAAGGATGATAGAGACTGAGAGGAAGAGAAATGAAAGCGACAACAAAGAAAAGGGAAACAATATAAACTGAAAACAATTAAAAGGAAAAGGATGAAGAGTGAGGGTGTGAATGAGATGAAGAAATTGATGGGTGAGCAAACGTGGACTTGGCTGTGATAGGGAACAAGTAAGAGGGTAAATGAACAGGGGAAAGAAGATTTAAGAGCGGTGAGTTAATGAGAGGAAATGGTAATGAAGGAGAAGGAGAATAGGGGAGAGAGAGAAAGGAAGAAAAATAATAATAATAGTGAGGGAAGGGGAGGAAAGGCTGAAGAAAGACGGACTGAGGGTATAACATGGGTTAAGAAGATAATCAAGACAAAAGAAAGATTTAAAAGAGGGAGAAGCATAAGGAAAAAACAGAATGTAATGAGGATCGTGATCAGTAAAGTGAATGGAAGAGAAGCAAGTAAATGTTGGAAGTGAATAGAATAAAAGGGAGGAGGGGAAGAGACTAAGTGAGAATGAGGTAAAGATCAAGACAACGATGAAATGCAAGAGGGTGCATGGAGAGGGAGATGAAGTGCAGAAAAAGGGCGGAATGAAGAAGATTAAAGAGATAGAGAAGAAGTATACAGGTGATAAAGAGGAAGGTATGTTCGCACCTCACAACAACGCTCACCCTCAGTACTATGTGGTCCACGATGATTCACATAAACTTTCTTCTAAAAGAATTAGGATCGAGAATAGAAAAAACAGGATAACGAGAAAAGTTAGTAATTGCCACTAGACTTTGTATGAGGGATTAGTGGTGTCCAAAAAGAGAAAGAACCAAGACTGAGAGAAATGGCGGTGGGGAATACCTAGAATAAGAAGACTGAAGAAATGAGACGTACAGAAATCAAGAGTAAGTAGAGATAGAGCAGAGGACTCAATAACATTATAGGCGACGGGAAGAAAGTAAGGCGTGGCAGACCGACCAAAAGAGAAGAGGGTGAGGCAGGCCGAGAAAGACGAAGAAAAGGTTGGGAAGACTGGAAAAGAACGGAAAGGAAAGAGGAGACAGAAGGGAAAAAGAAGAGTGTGGAAAAGGGGAGACGAGAAAAAAAAAAAAAAAACTAAAAGATTACATGAAAGATCGAGAGATGGAGGAGAGTATGAGAAACGGGATGATTGAAGCAAACATGATTTAACACCTTTTTTATCGCCCGCCTTTAGAAGGAGGAGCGATAATGCTTTTGCCTGCCTTCGTGTGTGTGTGTGTGTGTGTGTGTGTGTGTGTGTGTGTGTGTGTGTGTGTGTGTGTGTTCCCATTATATCTCGTGAACGGCTTGAGCTATCAACATGAAACTTTCACAGTATCAAGATATGGCCAAAATCTTCTCCGTGTTCGAAAATTAGCACTCGTGGGTCAAGGTCAAAGCCACCAAAATGGCTGCCAAAGGTCAACTATTTTTTATCGCCCGACTTTATCACCATTATATTTCATGAAAGGCTGGAGCTATCAACATGAAACCTTCAGGGGATCAAGATATGGCCAATATCTTGGACGAGTTCGAAAACGGGCACTCGGGGTCAACGTCAAGATCACCAAAATGGCTGCTAAAGGTCAGCTAGTTCTTATCGTTCGCCTTTAGCACCATTATATCTCATGAACGGCTTGAGCCGTCAACATGAAACCTTCAGGGTATCAAGATATGGCCTAAATCTTGGACTCGGCCAAGAGCATATTCTTGCGTGCGATTAGCATTCGGCTCCCGAACGCTTTTCTTTCATTACAATAGGTTTTGCCGCTTTCAAATCGCCTGGCAGTACCAATAATCAAGGTCATTATCGTCCTGAGGAGTGAAAGGAGATTGTTTATATCCGAACAACTACTAACTAATGGAGACTTACCGTTAACGGTTCATATTTGGTGGAAGTAATTAAAAATTAAAATCCTAATTTTACTAATAGGACTTTTGATCTATTGCAGAGGTAGTGGGTAATTTAGTAGTTATTGAAATTGTAGTCGTGGCGATGGACGATCTATTAGTGATTACGAGCGAGCGAGCGCAACGAAAGAAGAGATGTTTACGTTCAGCTGAGAAATGAAAGGCCCGATACGACACGGCCCGATCGCTATGGTTTTCATAGGCTAATAACCTTTGCTATTGTGTGCGATAGAGAAGAGATTCTTTCAGCAGATAGAAAATATATTCAATAAATTTTGTTTTTAGCTATAATATGTACTCATGAGACCAAAGAAACCCCATGGAATCCCAGCTCTCCAAGGGAATGTAAAGGGCTTCAATGACATGCTCCACTATGAAATCGAATTAAAAAAGATTACCTGTTGGAGCATTGTGTTGTCATTCATGAATTCTATCAATTAAATATCGGATATTACGCTCATAATTTTACATGAACGTTTTTTCTATGTTTAGGGGCTGAAATCAGCAAGGGTAATCACCCAAATTCTGGGTTTTATCATACGATTAATAGCCAAGCGATTACCTACGCAGTTCGGTGACACGGCAAGTAGGGAGCAGAGAAATGAACATTGCGCGTGTGATAAATGCTACGGCGTCTCGCTATTTGCACATCTAGAGAGATAACGTGAGAAAATAAATATATCAGCTCAAATATTCTTCTGTTATTTTTCAACTACCTCACCAGAAATGCTGAAACTTTTCATCAAGATGAAATAATGATGAGAGGTATATATATAAAAGCTCGCTCGCTGGTCACGCGCTTTTTTATTGGTATGTAAAAACGAATAAAATTGGTAATTGATGATGATAATCATAACAAAGCATATACTTGGTCATAGGGTTATCAGCTTGTGATGATCTTATAAATTATTAATGCCATACTGAAATTTGTAAGTGGATTCGATGGTGGTGGTGGCAGTGGAGGTGAGGTTATTGATCAGATGAGTGGTAATGGTGATGATCACAATGGTAGTGCTGAGTAATGCTGGTGGTGGCAGTAATGAACTTAATGGTGAAGTTGGTAAGCGATGATGATAGTGATGATGGTGGTTGCAGTGATGAGTAGTTTTGGCTGTGATGACTGATGAAGAGACTGTTAATGGTAATAGTGGTGGCTATAGTTGTAGTGTCAGTGGTGACAGTGTCAATGGTAATGATGAAATTTGTATTGTAAGTAATGGTGATAGTGACCTAAACAGTGACAATGATGAAAGCATTACTAAAGAGAAAGTGATGGTGACAGCGATGCAGATAGTGCCGGTAACGGTAGTGATGGTGGTGGTGAGCAGTGATGATAACAGCAGTGGTAGTTATGATAATGGTGGAAGTGATAGTGCACTTACTGGCAGTGGTGACAATTGTGGTATTTGTTGTGGTAATGTTGATGATTATGATGTTAGTAGTGATAGCGGGTGTAGCGGTAGAAATAGCAATGACGATAGACATAGTGCTCTTATTTAGTGGTGACAGTCTGCTGGTGCTGCTGCTGGTGATAGTAGTGTCAGTGGTAGTGATGGTGATAGTGCTGGGAGTGACGGCAAAAGTACTGATGGTGGTGGTGGTTTTGCTGGTGGTGGGAGGAGTGGACACCAGTGGAGCAGAAGCTACTCTTTAACTTGCCTAAAGGGGGTGTAGGCAATGGAACAGGCGATATTCTTCAGCTCGCCCAAACGACCTAGTGTATAGGCCGTGTGTATACTATAAAAAATAATGGAGTGTAGCCGACCCTTCAATATCTGCTCCACGATTTTACTACCACATGAGTGTTCTTGGGAAGTGCAGCTGACAGTCCAGTAATTGCAGCTGAGAGAAAAACAGTTTCAGCTGATGGTAGAATAACTATAAACTCCGCTTAAAATATAGAATGAAATAAGAAATTAACAGATAAAACTTAAAGGAATGAATATCTATCTATCTATCTATCTATCTATATCTATATCTATGTATCTATCTATCTATCTATCTATCTATATATATATATATATTTACTTTATCATGGAGTCGTTAATAATTTTTTGCTTCTTCTGCCTGGCGATATTACTGAACTTTGAAAAAGGCTTTGGGTGCCAGTTTTCATTATTTCTTCCTGCTTGAATTATGCATCCATTCAGTCTGTTCCTTAAAAATGGTGAATGCTAACAACCCTCATATTATAATCCGAGGGATGTTGGCACTCATAAACGTGAAGAAAACAACAGTGGGATAATTATCTCACTACTGTTTTATTCTAGTTTATTTCCTCTCTATTAATACTCAACAGGAATATTCTGCAGCAAGTTTCTTAAACAGTTTTGATCCGGTTTAGACCATGATTTGTTTCATGACAAGAAAAAGAATAAATGAATTAAAATTTGACAACAATAAGTTAAATGTCAGCGTCACCGAGAAAGGTCAAGCTCAAGATCAAAGAGCAGAGTCAACTCAGTTTTGACTTGTTTTAAATCGGAATCGGTGAAAATGTTAACTTGATTTCAATCAGAATTGGTGAAAACGTTAACTTGAAATCAGAATAATCAAAATTTTTAGGGTCGGGCAAGAACGAGGGATTCAGTTTGAGACTAGTCAGTCAGAGGTCAAGAGCAATGGGAAATATCGACCCGAACGTCTTTGTACGAATGAAATGACTAAAACTTTGATGATCTGATTTGAATCAAAATGTGTTGATCAGTTGAGGATGACCAAGAGATTTACTTACTGGTTTTTAGAACAATAGGTCAAGGTCACATAGCAAGGTCAAGTTGAAAAGTATCTGCCCGACGTAGACTTTGTGTTGTGGAAAAGTTCAAGGTAAAATAAGGGTAAAGAGATTTGAATATGGGAACAATCAGTTAAAGGTCATGGGCACAGGTAACACTATGTTAGCAAAGTCAACTCAGTTTTTACCTCGCCAGGACAGAGTCCTGGTATGTATTGTTTTTGGTCGAGTTTCTTCGTTTGTTTCTTTGTCTGCTTTTTTGTTTATTTGTTAGCAACATTACAGAAAAACGGCTGAATGAAAATTACATTCAACTTTCAGGATATGTGGGCACGTGTCCCAAAAGAATGTGGTTACGTATTGGAGGTAATGTAGTGACCCTAAAAGGTTTAAATCAAGGTCACGGTTTTTCAAAGGGTTTTAACTTCCAACCGGTTGAAGATAGAGATATTTACTATTAGAGCATACAGGAACTCGTAATATGGGCTTTCATTTGGCACCAAAATCTTTAACCTTGCGTGGCCTTGAAAGGTCAAACTCAAGGTCACGGATATTCAGGGAGCCATAACTCAAAACTCATTGACGATAGATATTTACTGTTATCAACATGAAGGAAGTTCCATATGGGTTTTTAATTGGTACTATGACCTTTGACCATAAGTGACCTTGAAAGGTCAGACCCAAGGTCCCGTATATTCAAGGAGCTACAACTCTAAACTCGTTGAAGATAGAGATATTTATTATTATCGACATATAGGATGTCTCACATGGGCTATTTGGCACCATGACTTTTGCCCTTGATTGACCTTGAAAGGTTAAACGCAAGATCACAGATTTTCAGAAGGCGTAACTTGAAAACATTTGCGCCATTACCTTAGACTTTCATTGTGTACTGACACCAGATGGCAGTAACGATTAAGTATTTAAGAACATGACTGTCAGACGAAGTTTCTTGTGCCTGGCACCACGTGTTTAGTTTGTTGGTGTTGTTGTTGTCATTGTTTAGTCACAGTTCTGTACAGTGAGACAGACCCATCAACCACACGCATGCAACTGCCTGTTTTGAACCAAAGTTGGTGGAAATGTTAAGCAAGAATGAAGTGAGTCGATTAAGAAAGGAAATATCGAGGATCAAGGTGACAGGGCAATATTCGGCACTTAAACCAGCTAGTGTGCACAGGTGTTGCACTCTGTATGTGCTTCTTATTTTCCATATCATTTGAGAGATCAAAGCCAATGAAACTATCAAAAGCTAGCTTGAATAACTTTTAAACCAAGACAAAAGATGATTATGTTGTCACGATCAGGTTAGGTACAAATTTACACTTTCTCAATTTCCCCCTAATTCCCCACTGATTGTTTGTACATGTGGAGGTAGGGAGAAAGAAATTGGGTCAAAAATCCTTATATTACTATACAATAATTCACAAAGGGATATTTACAGCACATATACAAGACCGAGACAGAAGTTCATTTTGATGGAGGGTAATAAATTACGTGTACACGTTACAACACAACAGGAATTGCTTGGGTCTACAGAGTCACCAGATTCAAGAGGGAACAGGCTTGCAGGCGAACACTCAAACTTAAACTTATACAAAGGGTGACCACTGAATCTAAAAGACTTTAATATTTGTCAGGTTTAAAAAGTCATCAAAGATACCAACTGTACAAGCTCTAAGAATCACACCAAGCTAATTCACGTTTGTGACTACATGAACTTTAGAATAAAATACAGTTGACATGTATACTTGGAGAATGTCCACGATCACTTCTCTGTATTAAAAGACAGATATTATAAGTGAGTGCAACCAGACTGGATGGTTGTGTCGCAGGGAAGGAGAGAAAGTGCTGGACTACCCTACGTCTGCCTATTTTAAAAGCAAAGTCATGCCCCCAGTGTGAACCTTCCACTCACGAGCAAGCAGGGCGCGAGATGACCTTCAATCAGCCAGGGTCAGAGATGGTACTTGCCTGCCAATTGGCCAACCGTCTGAAGCAGGGTTGGGAATGGTTAGGTGGACAATAGAATTCATGTGGAGTTCAAGATGCTTCCACACTAACCAGGCGTGGCGCCACATGGGCAAAAAATGCCTGAGAAGGAAGTGGGTTCACCTGACCCAGAGCAATTGGTGGATTACCACCTCTTGTCCAGCCCAAAGGCAATCACATCAACTCCACTGGCAAATTGCATGAGTCACTTGTTATCTCTTTTCTCTTCCTCTTTCCCATTTTCTTCCTCCACTTCTCTTCCTCTCTTTCTCTTCCTCTTGTCCTCGTCACTCCATGACACCTCCCTCCCTAGGGAAAAAATTTCATAAAGGGAAATTTCGATCACAATGCTTGCTTCTGGAGGAAGAAATGACCAAGATTCACTCCAGACATAGTTAAAATGACAAGGGTACAGGTTTGCTAACATTGATGTACTAGAACCCTAGATAAAGAGTCCTCAAGGTCGTTTTTCCTCCTCTCTACTTGATGTACCTTATGGTTATATTCTTGGAGGAACAGAACCCAGCAAGTCAAACTTTCATATTTGTCCTTGGTCTTTCTTTTTTTTTTTTACATGAGGGGGTGATGGTCTGTGAATAATACAACTGACATGGCCCCTGAGATGATGAACGCTGTAAAATGTTGTAAAGCATGTATGAGTGCAGGGAGGTTATTCTCGGTGGTAGAAAAATTCCTCTGAGCAGATCTGAACATATTACTGAAAGAGTAAGTAGGGAATTAAACACCGCTATCATTCTCCTGCAACAAAACTGCATCAGCACCCAGAGAACTTACTTCAACAACTAATCTAAATGACGTATCAAAATCTGGGGCTTGAAGTACAGACTGGCTAGACAGTATAGATACTGAAAATGTAAATGCGTAATATATGGGTATATAATTGGTAAGGATGGGGCCAACTATGCCTGCGAGAATATGGCCTAAAAACCATGCCAAAAGAATGTTGTACATGAAAGACAGCATGAGAGTGAGAGAGAGAGAGAGAGAGAGAGAGAGAGAGAGAGAGAGAGTGTCAATGATACCAACCGTGAAATAGAAGGAGTAACGTATCCGTTTCTGGAATGAGCAGGACACATGCAGCCATTATTATTACAGCCTCTTGGTGACATCAGCCATCATCACCTCCTTGATCCATTCTGTTGTCTTTTTACTCAGCACCAATTCCTTTTACTACACTCTACTCCACTATACCCCACAACGACCTCCCTCATACTCTCTCACACTCCTTCATACTCCTTCGCCCCTCACACTACACCACTCCCCTGGACATCACACAACTCTCATACTGCACTACCCCTTAGAACAGTACCCTCTCTCTCTCTCTCTCTCTCTCTCTCTCTCTCTCTCTCTCTCTCTCTCTCTCTCTCTCTCTCTCTCTCTCTCTCTCGCTGGCTAGCTAGCTAGCTACCTAGCACCAATCCACACACTTCACCACTCTTCTACACATTACACTACTCTCCCTCACACTTGAACACTAACCCTCATACTTCACTTGTTCCATCATACCACTCTTTTATTCACTGTGCTACTTTATCGCATACTATGCTACTTTTCCCTTTTGCTCACCATTGTCCCTTACACACTGCACTGTACAGCTCTCCCTTACACTATATCACTCCCATCATAGTATTCCATGCCCTTTCACACACCACTCTCCGCCATACCTTGCCACCATTCCCATCTCTACAGCATTTTCCTCAACTCTTTTTTGTGCCTCCTCACACACTTCATGAAATCTTTGCATTCTGCTAGCTACAGATGCTGTGCTGTCCTATACTTATACATCCATTAGCGTGCCACTAATCTTCATAATCGTACTCACACTGTCTCCTACTCCCTTTCTCCATCCGCCTCCCTCCAGTTTATATTCCTTCACTCACCCTTTCTTCTCCCATGCCCTCACTCGTTCCAGCATTCGTTCATCGATTTCCTCAGCCTAACTGCAGGTATCCCCCCAACCATCACAAGATAGATCCACTCAGCCAATACATGATGTCTCCCTCTCCCTCAACCCCCTACCTCCCTTATGGCCAAGTCTGCCTCTCCGTTCAACATTGGTTAGTAAATTTACCCATCACTGTGTCCTTTCCTAAGTCCTCAGATCCTAACAGAACCTTCTCTTAGTTCATGTTGATGATTCTTCACCAGTATATTGCAGAATCATCACAAATCCCAAGAAACCCCAGTTATTAACCCATATTTGAATCGTCCCAGTGAGACTCAAATTTACTCACTAATGCTGACCTGTTGTCTGTGCAGTGTTCATAATTAAACCTTTGGAAGAACAAAGCTAAACATAAAAAGCACGATACAGTCACATAATGCCTCTCTAAATATTTAAGAACTCTAAGCAAGTGTAGGCTAGAACGTTTAGGGGAGCTGGGCGTCCTACTTCCCTTTGTGTGGTTAGCCTATTATTCATGATCAACTATCTCAATTCCTAACTGAGAATCGATTGTCACCTCGACTCCGGTGTTCTAACCTGAAGGTCACTAGATGAAGGGGACGAGGGAGTTTCCGTTTCCTCACTCTCCCGTCTTCCATTTTCTTATTCGAAGCCCGCTGCATCCCTCTCTCCACTCCCTTTTCCACCTTGTGTGCCTCACCAGGGTTTGCCGAAACTGTTTTAACTTTGCGGTAAATATTTCCATGTGTTGCTATAATTCTTGTGTTTTACTTTCACTTGAATAGAGTAGGAAGCATCATCCCTAACATTTTGTTCCATTCTATCATATCTGATCAAACTCACCTGAATTAAAGCAGGACATCAACGTCCTTTCCTTTCCGAGATTGAAGTAAGGAAAGGTAAACATCTTCTGTTTACCGAATCATAATTAAATAGAAGCCTTGGGCTAACAACACTGGCCCGAAGATGGTACTGGAGCCGGCCTGCCATCTTTACCATGTCCTGCGGCCTGTGTGAAGATTACTGTATAATGAAAGATGACGATTGGGTGAAGAGGACGCTGGGTGGTGGGCCTGGAAAATATTGTTCTATGGGCGCTGACTGTAACTTTTTACGTAGAGGTAAGGTGTTTATTTATCACATAATACCATCAAGAAAGTAGGCTGTTCCCTGAGCCATGTACAGTACAATGCCTAAAAAAGTATCATCACTTGGGGGTAGATAGTTGTGAAATCATACGTCCACCTCTGTAATAATAATAAACAAATATTCGATATAGCACTGATGTGTCACAACTGTAGGAAATGCCTCTGATAACACATAATATAGATATGTCACATGTCAATTGGTATCTTCCGGGCTACCAACATGTGTCACAAGGTCTCAGTCGAGTTTCAGATCACATCGTTGATTTTTCAGTTTGTTTACCACAAAGTTGTTCGGATACTTTTGAGGGGCACTGTACTTTAGCCTCGGATCTCGACACTTCGTAAAGAGTTATATGGGATGGTTGTTACCTGTCACTCTTTAGAATAATCCAGCAGATAATGTTTGTTAAAATACAAATTATGTATCCACACGCCGAGATATCCTTTCTTTCAGCAATTCGGCCAGTATTTGTGTAGCATGTGTTTCCCGCAACTTTTACAATCGCAGCCGTAGCGTGTGGTAGCGTGGTGGGCACTAACACAATAAACGATACAGGATACAGTAGGAAACGTCAACTTAACGCAGCCGTCAGAGATAAGCACCTCTACAAATTCAAGCAAAGTGGAAAAACACTTGGAAAACGTGGTGAAAACATGTGTGCATGTGAGGGACCAGTAACTATTATCACAGTGGGGGAATTTGTTGTGTTTTGATCGTGGAGGTGAGTGATGGTGGGACTTCTGGTTGCTGAGAGTAACAAGCCAATGTTTAACGCACAACATAGCGGTAAAAGTGACGCAGGGGAATCATGGAAATGGCCCCGTTTAGGAAGGAGAGATTTAGCAATATCGGAACTGTGGTACAGTGTGCGTGGTACAGTGTGCGTTTCGTACACGGGTGAACCAGGGTTCACGCCCCGCCAGGGTAATAAACTATGGGAGTGTTCACCCGGCCACGTACTGCATTGGCGGGCACAGGGAGTGCTGTGGTTGAATCAGTTTCCCCCCTGGGAGTAGGGGGGTTTCAAGAATACTCCCCCAGTATCCCTGCTTGTCGTACGAGGCGACTAAAAGGGTTGGTGGTGGGTTAGTGCCCCACCCCGTAAAAAGAACTAACTAAAAAAGCGAACAAAGCGCCTCGGACCCGGACAGACCATACGTTGACGACCAAGGAACGGACAGAGGACATTCTTAGGGTGGGAACATGGAATGTGAGAGGAGTGAATGATGAAGTGAAAGACAGAGAGATTGTTCAGGTGCTTGAGGATGCAAAAGTGGATATATGTGGATTGACTGAAACTAAATGGGAAGGTGAAAGGGTGAGAGAATGGGAATATGGTGTAGGTATATGTGCGGGAGTCAATGAGAATGAGAGGGCAAGAGAGAAAGTATGTCTGATGATAAGCAAGAAGTGGAAGGAAAATATAAGAGAGTATGGAACAGTGGGTGCAAGGATTGTATGGGTGAGGATGAAAGTAGGTATACAAGCATGGGCGATTGTATGTGTGTATGCTCCAACAGAGGATCGAGTGGCAAGAGTGAAAGATGAGTTTTGGGCGAGAGTAGAAGCATGTATGGACAAGTTTGAGAGGAGCGAGAGAGTGCTGTTGTTTGAATACATGAATGGGAAAGTTGGGAATGTACGAGTGGATGGAGTGGTTGGTCAGTGGGGTGTGCCAGCTGAAGTAGATGGGAATGGTAGTGCTTTGGTGGACATCTGTGCTTGTAAGGGGTTGGCAATAGCCAACACCTACTTTCGTCATAAGATGATCCACCGGTATACATGGAGAGTGATGATGAGGATGGATGGTGAACTTGTTGAACGAAAGGCAATGATAGACTACGTGTGTGTGGATGAGCGAATGAGAAGACAAGTGTTGGATGCAAGAGTGTGGAGAGGGTGGGGGAATGGAGTCTCGGACCATCACTTAGTGATGGCCAAGGTGAAGATGCAAAGAAAGTGGTTGAGGAGGCGAAGGGGAAGACAGGAGGAAGCAGCTCCTGTGAGAAGAGTGGAGAAATTGCAAGATAGTGAGAAAATGACGGAGTATAAGAGCATAGTGGAAGAAAGATTGGGAAGGTATGAGCTAGAGCAGATGGAAGGGGTGGAAGACGTATGTAAGATATTCACGGAAGAGATAGGCGCAGCGTGTGAGGCGGTTTGTTGAGTGAGGAGGAGATGCAAGGGTGCGCAAGGGACAGCATGGTGGAATGATGAGGTGAAACGAGCTGTGGAACAAAAGAAGAAGGCATATGGTGAATGGTTGGCGAGTAGAGGTAGGGGAGAAGATGAGAGAGAGAAGAGAGAGGTATATGTGAGCAGGAGAAGGGAGGTTAAGAGACTGGTGAAGGAGAGTAAGAAGAAAGTGGATGAAGAGTTTGGGAGGAATCTGAGTGTGAAATGGAGGGAGAGTAAGAAATTGTTTTGGAAGGAGGTAAAGAAAGTAAGGCAGTGTGAAAGGGGAAGTAATAGGGGAGTGAAAGATAGGAATAATAGATTGTTGGTGGAGAAGAGAGAGAAATTGAGGAGATGGAAGGAGCACTTTGAGGATTTGTTGAATGTAGAGAGTGAAAGCAGTGTGAGTATAAGTGGTTGGGGAATGGCTGGTAGAAGAAGAGATGAGAGGAGGGAAGAAGAGATCAGTAGGGCGGAAGTAGTGGAAGCTATGAAGAAGATTAAGCTGGGAAAGGCCCCAGGAATTGATGAAGTGTGTGGTGAAATGCTTAGGTATGGGGGTGAGATTGTTGTGGAGTGGATATGGAAGTTGTGTAGATTGGCTTGGGAAGAGGGAAGGGTTCCAGAGGACTGGAAATCAGGTATAATTGTTCCTTTATACAAAGGAAAAGGGGAGAGAGAAGTATGTGGTAACCATAGGGGTATTTGCCTTATTAGTGTGACTGGTAAAATATATGGTAGAATACACATTGATAGGGTTAGGCATATGACAGAGGAGCTAGTTGGAGAAGAACAAGGGGGAGTTAGGAAGGGAAAACGGTGTGTAGATCAGATATTTGTTCTAAGATGTTTAGTGGAGAAGTATCTAGAGAAGGGAAGGAAAGTGTATGCTGCCTTCATGGACTTGGAGAAAGCTTATGACAGAACAGATAGGCAAGGTATGTGGAAGGTATTAAGAATATATGGAGTGGAGGGGAAATTGTTGAGTGCTGTAAAGAGTATGTACGAGGGAGCTAGGGCTACGGTGCGAGTGGATGGTGAGCTGAGTGAGTTCTTTGATCTCAATGTGGGACTGAAACAGGGGTGTGTGATGTCTCCATGGCTGTTTAATACATATATGGATGGGGTTGTAAAGGAGGTGCAAGGTAGGGCAGTGGATGTGGGCTGGCCCTAATGAATGAGGGTGAGATTTGGAAGCTTCCGGTGTTGCTGTTTGCTGATGATACAGTATTGATGAGTGAAGATGAATGGGAGTTGCAAGGTTTGGTGAATGAATTTGGGACAGTGTGTAGGAGGAGGAAGCTGAAAGTTAATGTAAACAAAAGTAAAGTTATGGTGTTTGAGAGGAATGAAGTCACAGAGTGTGCAGTGAGGTTGGATGGTGAGGATATGGAGAATGTGCGTGCATTCAAGTACTTGGGTAGTGTGATGAGTAAGGATGGAACTTTGGGGGATGAAGTACGTGAAAGGGTACAGCAGGGAAGGAAGGTTGTTGGTACACTGAAAGCAGTGATGAGAAATAGGGAGGTGAGTATGGAAGCTAAGAAGTCACTGCATGATAGTATTGTGATCCCTACCCTGACGTATGGAAGCGAGGCGTGGACCTTGCAAGAGGGGAACAAGTCAAGAGTGAGAGCAGTGGAAATGAGTTACTTGAGAGGAGCATGTGGAGTGACATGGAGGGACAGGTTGACGAATGAAGAAGTGAAGGAACGTTGTGGTGTAGATGTGGATGTGGTTGAGAAGATTAGGAGAAATACACTAAGGTGGTTTGGACATGTGGAGAGAATGGAGAATGAAAGACTGACTAAGAGGGTGTATGTAGGTGAGGTGGAGGGAGGGAGAGGGAGGGGTAGACCGAGGATGAGGTGGAGGGATGGAGTTGAGAGGTACATGAGGGAGGGGGGGGGGTGAGTTGAGGGGAGGGTAGTCAAATGGTGGGTGACGGAGTGACTTGGAGGCGTTTTGTCTGTGGCCACCCTTTGCGGGATTAGGGCGTCGGGCTATAGATAGATAGATAGGAACTTCAGCAGACGGATGAAAGACAAGCCAGAAAACACGCAGGCAAGGGGAACGGAGAAAACGCCGAGAAGACATGCGTAAGTTGTACTAAAACTGACAGAAGGGTAAATGAATAATATTAATTCATCAGAGACAGAGTGGTCAATAAGTACAAGGTTGTGCTGATATTCTGGGTATATATTATTTTCTTTTAAGAGGACGAAGGTTATTGTTAAAAATTCAGGTTCGTTGAAGTAACACTCTCGTTATTTTTGGATACTGAATTAATGTACTTTATAAAACCCAAATGGTACCTGGTTTTATTTTAAACTAATTATAACTCATAATAGCAAACTTACCTTGTACTAATGACTTCGGAGAAAAAAAAGTGATTACAATTTTGAATGCTGAACAAATATGACAGGTAGCAAACTGTTTGTAGAAAAAAAAAATGGCATAATATTCAGCATTGTACTCTAACATTTATATGCTTGTTTAAATCTCTATCGTGACGCCCTGTACTGCACATTATAACTTTGCTACTTCCAAACAATGTTGTTCATCGTTGGACGGACTTTCATACTTGGCAATTTAGATGTAGTCTTCATATAACCCATTTATGTAGTTCACCTAAGCTGAACATAATCGTTATATAGAAACAAGAAAAAAGAATTTGTGTAGGCAGGCACAAACGATGCCGACAAACTTTGTCCCTGCCTGGTGAACTTGACCTGTGACCTAAGCAATCAACTTAGCTACTCCTCAACTCGTCCACCAAGCTGGGTTCAGATCACATCAGAACTTTTATATTGTTCACACACCGACACAAAAGGCTCAGAATTTCTCCTTGCCTGTCCCCCTGGTCCCTGACTAATTGTTCTGAAAATCAAATTCCTTTTTGTTGCCTTACTGACAGCTCTTCACTCAAGTCTGACATAAATCTGATAAAAGCGATAATCCCCATGGCTGACCCTCAACATTTCCTCCAAGTTTGGTTCAAATCAGATGAACACAGCGGTTTATATTTTGTTCACATGCATTCTCACAAAAGCCAAAATATGATCATTTGATATTTCCTTGTGACCCTGACCTTCGGCTGGTTGCTTTTAAAACTGAATTCCTTTCAACCTTCCCTAATCGTAGACCCTTCCACAAAGGGTGGTCTGTATTGCGTATAAATGTTTAGGATGGCCATGTCATGTGACCTTGGCCTTTTGATTTTTTTTTTTTACCAAAACAATGAATCAATCCCGTGGCTGACCGTTAACACTTCTACCAATGATGATTGCAATCTGATCAACCTTGCTTACTTTATTTTATACATACCGGTATATACAATGGATATAGGCTACCGTTACATACAAAACCAGTGCCGTAGTAAGTTTCTAAGATGCTTGTCAGTATCTATGGTAAAAAATTAAGTTACTGGATTCCAAATAGTTAAGGTCAGTGTTATTCTCTCTGACAAGGAGAGTAAGTTTTCACCCCTGTTTGTTGGGTTGTTTGTTAGTAAGATTACTCAAAAACTAAAAGACAGATTTGGACCAAATTTGGTGGGTAGATAGCCTATGTCCCAGGGAACGATCGATTAACTTTTGGGACCGATCCGGATCGTATTACCAATTCTAGACCCAGAAAAATAAAATTGTGTGAAACCCTAATCAGTGATGAGAAAACTTACCCCATTATGAAGAGAATTTAGAAATTATGTGGCCCTTGTCGGAGAGATGCGCTCCACTGGGTGTCACTCTAGTTGTAAATGTGAGGTGGCTGGCTATACTATCAGATCGCATCTACATCTGCCTCCAGCCAGTTCCACCACAGATCTCTGTCGCACCACGATATGATTCCATAGAAAACGAGGAGGATAGTTCATGGAAAAGACTGGACGAGGGAATCTAAGTTTTGCACTGGCACAGGGAGAATGGCTAAGGGTTATGATGACAACTTATGAACACTACTAACACTAAAGTAGTAAACGAAGGCTGTATTCGACCCCTCCAGTTCAAATACTCTTTTCACTGCTGAGTAAGACTGAGCATAGAAAATAAAGCTGTCTAGCTATTGCCAGACGTCTTTAATCCCGTAAGAGGTGGCCACAAACAAATTGCCTCCATGTCGCCCTGTTCCCTGCCATTCCGCTGACCTCCCCCTAACTCACACCCCTCTCTCTGATATACCCCTCCATTCCATTCTTCCACCTCATTCTCGGTGTCCCCCTCCTCTCCCCCATCCACCTCACTCACATACACGCTCTTGTTAGTCACTCACTCTCCATCCTCTCAACAAGGCCAAATATACCACAACTCTCCTTCACATGCTCATGTGATGAAGTAGTTATTTTATTCTCGAATTCCAGAGACAGTTTTTATCCATCTCAGGGTAGAGTTCTCGAAGTGAAGAAGTTAGCTACATTCTTCGTTAAAGTTTTCAGTGTGTTATTTTCCTAAGATGAAGGAACTCGTTCGGTAGCTGAAGGTGTAGTGTACATGAAAACCAGTTCAGTCCAAACGACGTAACTGAATGTTCCTGGTAACATCAAATGACTGTGCAATAGGGGGGAAGGTGAATTAACTCCAGCATCAGGCTGTCATATTCGGCATTCATGATCTAATTCCTGCTGACGTAACTCACATGTTTTAATGCTGTCCGCAACAAGGAGAGAGCCTAAGAAAGGTACCAGAGCCAACCCACGCCTGAATAACATCATCTTTACGTTTCTGCCAGGAATCGTGTAAGTCTGTTCTTCGCTCTGCTAAAAATAATTTCATCCGTACTAAATGCTCTCAACTCTCCAACTCGAATTCTTCCCGCTCCTTCTGGTACCTTGCCAAAAACCTTTCTAACAACTTTACTTCATCATCCTTCCCTCCTCTTTTCTACTCTGATGGTTCTGTAGCTATTTCTTCTACTGATAAAGCAGATCTCTTCGCACAGACTTTCTCCTCCAATTCCACCTTAGACGATTCCGGTGCTGTTCCTCAATCACTTCCCCCCTCTGACTTCCTCATGACTGACATTAAAATTTCTTCGGCTGATGTATTTTCTGCCATCACTGGTCTCAATACTAACAAGGCATATGGGCCTGATGGAGTCCCTCCTGTTGTTCTCAAGAACTGTGCTTCTGTGCTTAAACCCTGCCTAGGCAAACTCTTTCGCCTTTGTCTGTCAGCTTGTACCTTTCCTTCTTGCTGGAAGTTTGCTCTCATTCAGCCAGTTCCAAAGAAGGGTGACCACTCCCAACTCTCCAACTATCGTCCAATTGCTTTAACGTCCTGTATTTCAAAAGTTTTCGAGTCAATTCTCAATGGAAAAATTTTATAGCATCTTTCCTATCATAACCTTCTTTCTGATCGTCAGTACGGGTTCCGTCAGGGACGCTCCACTGGCGATCTTCTCACCTACCTATCAGACTCCTGGTCATCTTCCTTTCGGGACTTTGGCGAAAGCTTTGCCATTGCAATTGACATCTCAAAGGCCTTCGATCGAGTCTGGCATAAATCTTTAATTTCCAAACTGCCCTCTTACGGTTGGTATCCTTCTATCTGTGCCTTCATCTCTAGCTTCCTTTATGGTCGTTCTATAGCTGCTGTTGTAGACGACCATCGTTCTTCTCCTAAATCTATCAACAGTTGTGTTCCTCAGGGCTCTGGCCTATCACCAACTCTCTTCCTTTTATTCATCAATGACCTTCTAAGCTGTACATCTAACCCTATCCACTCATGCACTGATGTCTCCACCCTTCACCTTTCCATTCGGTTCCCGCAACGCCCATCTCAGCAGTTACTTCAACAAACAAGGGATGAGGCTATGGCACACCTAATGTCTGACTTGGCTCGTATCTCTGACTAGGGTAAAAATAATCTTGTTGTTTTTAATGCATCTAAGACTCAGTTTTTAAACCTATCAACCCGTCAAAATCTTCCACAGATATACCTACTAATGTTTAATAATATTCAGTTTAATCCTGCATCATCCTTGAACATGTTTGGGGTTTCATTTACTCGGGACTTATCTTGGAAAGATCATATTACATTTCTTGTAAAATCTGCTTCCAATAGATTGCGTGTGCTAAGCCGACTCAGTTCTTTCTTTGCCCCTGCACAATTGTTGACTCTATACAGGGGTTTTATCCGCCCCTGTGTGGAGTACAACTCTCATGTGTGGGGAGGCTCCCCACATACAGTTCTTCTCAATAGGGTGGAGTCAAAGGCATTTCGTCTCATTAACTCTCCTCCTCATACTGACTCCCTTCAACCTCTGTCTCTTCGCCGCACTGTTGCATCTTTATCTCTTTTCTATCACTACTGTAATGGTCACTGCTCCTCTGAACTGTCTGCATGCATTCCTCCACCTCTACGACGGGCACGTAGCACCCGTCTAGCAGCAAACTCTCATCCCTTTTCTGTCCAACCCACTAATGCAAGAGTTAACCGTTACTCCCAATCCTTCATATATGCAACAGGTCAGCTCTGGAACTGTCTCCCTCTGTCTGTATTTCCTGCTGCCTATGATCTCCAGTCTTTCAAAGGCAGTGTGTCCAGGCATCTCAAAATGAATGGATCTTGAATTTGGCTCTCTCGTATTTTTTTATTTCTCTTGGAGGGAACTCTTATTGCGGGCTAATGGCCTTTGGTTCCTTCTTCCTCGCATAAAAAAAAAAAAAACTTCTAGTTGTCCTAGCTTCATTCTTTCTACCTCGAGCTGCACGAAAGTACTAAAGTCATGGTGACCCGGTATAATCACTGCGAACAGAGACTCTGTCACCTAGTGATTAATGGTCATCACTGCGACTGGTGTCATTATGCTGAACAGATTGTTCTGAATCTGAGGGCGTCTGATCATCTGAGGGATGAGCAGCCGCACCGTCGACAGCTTGTTGCCTGGATAGTACCGGTGTTCTGGTCACTGGAATAAATAAGGCCAAAGCAAAACACCCTGCAGTCCTCGCAGGGTCATGACTATCCTTCCTGTTACAATCTGGTTAGGGACAAATCTATTATTTGAAATACATTTCAGGGAACTCTTATAAAATGGTACTTCGATTTCCTTAGAAAAACTTTCGCCAACATCACACAGTGGTGATCATATTCGTAATACCTGATAAATGGCTGAGACATGATCTTGAGCCTAAGGTAGAAATGTTATGGTGGGGAGGATGTAAAGAGAAAGACTAAAGGCTGTATCCAAGAGGGCATGTGAGGCTTCATGACACTTCTTCCTGAGGTTATTATCCTTTATATTGCACATTTATAGTCTCATGTATAGTGTTTGCATCATTTTTGTAACATTTAATATCGATTTACCTACCATAAATTGCATACTGAAAATATAAATGATTAATAAGCGGGTATATATTGATAAGGATGGGGCCAACTGTGATTGCTAGAATATGGCCTAAGAAACAAACAAACGTTTGTAAGCAAAAGAAAGAATGTTGTGAATGAAAGACAGGATGACAGAGAGAGAGAGAGAGAGAGAGAGAGAGAGAGAGAATAATGATACCAACCGTGAAATAGAAAAAGGTACTGTATGTATCCGTTTCTGGAATGAGCAGGACACATGCAGCCATTATTATTACAGCCTCTTGGTGACATGCCATCATCACCTCCTTGATCCATTCTGTTGTCTTTTTACTCAGCACCAATTCCTTTTACTACACTCTACTCCACTATACCCCAGAACGATCTCCCTCATACTCTCTCACACTCCTTCATACTCCTTCACCCCTCACACTACACCACTCCCCAGGACATCACACAACTCTGATACTGCACTACCCCTTAGGACAGTACCCCCACCCCTCTCTCTCCCTCTGTCTTTCTCTCTCGCTGGCTAGCTAGCTAGCGACCTAGCACCAATCCACACACTTCACCACTTTTCTACACATTACACTACTCTCCCTCACACTTGAACACTAACCCTCATACTTCACTTGTTCCATCATACCACTCTTTTACTCACTGAGCTACTTTATCGCATACTATGCTACTTTTCCCTTTTGCTCACCATTGTCCCTTACACACTGCACTGTACGTCTCTCCCTTACACTATATCACTCCCATCATAGTATTCCATGCCCTTTCATACACCACTCTCCGCCATACCTTGCCACCATTCCCATCTCTACAGCATTTTCCCCAGCTCTTTTTTGCGCCTCCTCATACACTTCATGGAATCTTTGCATTCTGCTATCTACAGATGCCGTGCTGTCCTATACTTATACATCCATTAGCGTGCCACTAATCTTCATAATTGTACTCACACTGTCTCCTACTCTCCTTTCTCCATCTGCCTCCCTCCAGTTTATATTCCTTCACTTACCCTTTCTTCTCCCATGCCCTCACTCGTTCCAGCATTCGTTCATCGATTTCCTCAGCCTAACTCTAGGTATCCCCCAACCATCACAAGATAGATCCAGTCAGCCAATACATGATGCCTCCTTCTCCCTCAACCCCCTACCTCCCTTATGGCCAAGTCTGCCTCTCCTTTCAACACTGGTTAGTAAATTTACCCATCACTGTGTCCTTTCCTAAGTCCTCAGATCCTAACAGATCCTTCTCTTAGTTCATGTTGATGATTCTTCACCAGTATACTGCAGAATCATCACAAATCCCTAGAAACCGCAATTATTAATCCATATTTGAAGCATTCCAGTGAGACCCAAATTTACTCACTAATGCTGACCTGTTGTCTGTGTACTGTTCGTAATGCAACCTTTGGAAGAACAAGGCTAGACATAAAAAGCACGGTAGAGTCACATAATTCCTCTCTAAATATTTAAGAACTCTAAGCAAGTATATGCTAGAACGTTTAAGGTAGCTGGGAGCCCTTCTTCTCTTTGTGTGGCAAGCCTGTTATTCATAACCGAATACCTCTGTCTCTAACTGAGGATCGACTGTCACTTCCTCTCGGGTGTTCTAACCACAAGGCCACTAGGTGAAGGGGAGGAGGGACTTCTCACTCCTTGTTCACCCGTCCTCCATTTACTTATCCGAAGCCCGCTGCTTCCCTCTTTCCACTCCCTCTTCCACCTTCTGTGTCTCACCAGGGTTTGCCGAAACTGCTTTAACTCTTCGGTAAACATTACCATGTGTTGGTATAATTCTTCTGTTTTACTTTCACTTGAACAGAGCAGGAAGTATCATGCCTAACATTTTGTTCCATTTTATCATATTCTATCAAACTCACCTGAATTAAAGCAGGACATCAACATCCTTTCCTTTCCGAGATTGAAGTACGGAAAGGTAAACATCTTCTGTTTACCGAATCATAATTAAATAGAAGCCTTGGGCTAACAACGCTGGCCCGAAGACGGTACTGGAGCCGGCCTGCCGTCCTTACCATGTCCTGCGGCCTGTGTGAAGTATGCAAGATGATGATTTGGGTGAAGAAGACGCCGGGTTGTCGGCCTGGAGAATATTGCTCTATGGGTGCTGACTGTAACATTTTATGTACAGGTAAGGTATTGTATTATCATATAATACCATCAAGAAAGTAGGCTGTTCCTTGAGCCATGTACCTTAGCCTCAGGTCTCAACACTTCGTAAAGAGTTGTATGGAATGGTTATCTGTCAGTCTTCAGAATAATTCAGCAGATATTGCTTGTAAAAATACAAACTATATATCCCCACGCCGTACATGCTTATCCTTTCTTACTTTCAGCAACTCGGCCAGTATTTGTGAAGCTTGTGTTTCCTCCAACTGTAAAAGCAACCGCAGCCGTGGTGTGTGGTGGCGTGGTGGGCACTAAAACAATAAACGATACGGGATAGTAGGAGACTTCAGGCTAGCGCAGCCATCAGAGAAAAGAAATGTCAGGGGAAGAGAAAGCATCACAAAAGAATTCAAGCAAAATGGAAAACAACTTGGAAAACCTGGTGAAAACATGTGTACAAATGAAGAACCTGGAACTATTACCACTGTGGGGGGCTTTGTGGTGTTTTGGTCGTGGATGTACGTGGGTGATCGTGGGACGGCGGGTTGCTGAGAGTAATAAGCCAATGTTTATCTCACGACATAACGGTAAAGGCGATGTAGGGGAATAGCGGAAATGGCTCCTTTTAGGGAGGTGAAATTTAACAATATCGGAGCTTCAACAGAAATAGTTAATTAACGGATGAAAGACAAGCCAGACAACACACAAGCAAGAATAACAGGGAAAACGCCAAGAAGACAGGTAAATTGTACTAAAACTAACAGAAGCATAGAAAGTGAACAATTAATTTAGCAGTGGCAGAGTGGTCAGTAAGTACAAGGTTATGCTGATAGTCCGGTTAATATGTTATTTTCTTTTAAGAGAACGAAAGTTATTGTTAAAAGTTCAGTTTCGTAGAAGTAACACTCTCGTTATTTTCGGACACTAAAATACTTTATGAACCCGAATATAGGTGGTTCTATTATATACCAACTACACCTCATAATAGCAAGCTTCCCTTGTACTAATGACTTCGGAGGAAAAAAAAATTATTACAAATAATAAATGCTAGTTAAATTTGATAGGTAGCAAAAGGTTTATAGTGAAACATAGCTTAATATTTAGCACTGGACTCTAACTGTATAAGCTTGTTTAAACCTCTACCATGACGCCTTCTATTGCACATTATAATTCTGCTAGGGTACTTCCAACGTTGTTCATCGTCGGACAGACTTTCATACCTGGTGATTGAGATGAAGTCTTCCTATAACTTATTTACTCCGACGTAATATAATTGTTATATAGCAACAAGAATAAACAAAATTTTATGTAGGCAAGCACAAATGATGCCGACAAACTTTGTTCCTGACTGGTGAACTTGACCTTTGACCTAGGCAATCAGTGATTCCTCAGCTCGTTCACCAATTTGGGTTCAAATCACAACAAAACTCATGTATTGTTCACACACCAACACAAAAGGCTTAGAATTTCACCTTGCCTGTCCCCCTGGTCCATGACTAATTGTTCTTAAAATCAAATTCCTTCTTGTTGCCTTACTGTCAGCTCTTCTCCAGAGTCTGACATAAATCTGATACAAGCGATAATCCCCATGGCTGACCCTCAACATTTCCTCCAAGTTTGGTTCGAATCCGATGAACACAGCAGTTTTTTATATTTTGTTCACATGCTTTCACACAAGAGCCAAAATATGATCATTTGATATTTCCGTGTGACCCTGACCTTTGTCTGATTGCCCTCAAAATTGTATCCCTTCATCCTTCCCTCATCGTAGGTCCTTGCACAAAAGTTGGTCTGTACTGCATAAAAATGTTTAGGATGGCCTTGCCATGTGACCTTGACCTTTTGAACTTTTTTTTTTTTTTTTTTTTTTTTTTTTTTTGCCAAAACAATGGATCAATCCCGTGGCTGACCCTTAACACTTCCACCAATGTTGAATACAATCGGATCAAACTTGCTTTCTTACTTTTATTCATATGTGCAATAGATATACCGTTACATACAAAGCCAGCGACGTAATAAGTTACTGAGATGCTTATCAGCATCTAAGGTACAAAAATTAAATCACCGGATTCCAAGTAGTTAAAACCAGTGCTATTCTCTCTGACAAGGAGAGTATGTTTCACCCCTGTTTGTTTGTCTGTTTGTTTGTCTGTTAGCAGGATTACTCAAAAACTAGAAGACAGATTTGGACCAAATTTGGTGGGTAGATAGCCCATCTCCTAGGGAACACTCGAGCAACTTTTGGGACCGATCCGGATCGTATTACCGATTCTGGATCAGGGAAATATTTTTTGTGAAACCTTAATCAGTGATGAGAAAACCTAACCCATTATGAAGAGTGGTTTGGAAGTTACGTTGCCCTTGTCAGAGAGATGCGCTCCAGTGAGTGCCCCTCTGGTTGAAAGTGTGAGATGGCTGGCTATAATCTTAGACTGCTTCTAAATCTGCCTCCAGCCAGTACCAGCACGGATCTCTGTCACACCATGAAATGATTTAATAAAAAATGAGGAGGATAAAGTAGGTGCTTGATTTAACGAACTAATTCAGCCATCCCCCATTCCGGTATCTTGAATTTTCCTCTAAATCGACTTCCATAACCAAGGCTCAATATAAGGAAAAATTTCCTGGTATTTCGAGGTACTTTCCGCCAAATCCTTGAAGGCAACCCAAACCTAGCAGATGATGCTAACTCTCAATGTTACACACAGCAGCCTGAACCCATGATTAATTAATACCCCTGTAAATGCATTATTGTATACAGAATTTCCTTAACGGAATTATACTCGTTTTAACAGAAATTTTCCTTTAAATAGGGTAAAAACACCAGAAAAAAAATGATTCCGTTATCTCGGGCTTCCGTCAAGTAGGTGTTCGTTAAATCGAGCGTCTACTGTGCATGGAAATGATTGGATGGGGGAATCTCATTTTTACACGGGCACAGGGAGAATAGCTAAGGGTTATGATGGCAACCTACGAAAACTATTAAAACTAAAGTGGTAAATGAAGGCTGTATCTGAGCCCTCCAGACTGAATATTCTTTCTATTGCTGAGTAAGACTGAGGGTAGAAAATAAATAAATCAATCCATCCATTGCCAGACGCCTTAATCCCGTAAGAGGTGGCCACAAACAAATCGCTTCCATGTCGCCCTGTCCCCCACCATTTCACTTCCGTCCCCGCCACCCCCAGCTCACACACCCTTCTCTCATATACCTCTCCACTCCATCCCTCCATCTCATCCTCGGCGTCCCACTCCCCATCCCCCCTCTACCTCATTCACATACATTCTCCTGGATAGGCTCTCGCTCTCCGTCCTCTCCACATGACCAAACCACCTCATTGTCTTTCTCTTAATGCTTTCTATCACATACAAATCCACACCACAACGCTCCTTCATTTCTTCATTAATTTTGTCAGTCTGTCTCTCCATGTAACACCACATGCTCCTCTCAAATAACTCACTTCCACTGCTCTCACTCTTGACTTGTGTCCTTCCAAAAAGGTCCAAGCTTCACATCCATACGTTAGAGTTGGTATCACAGTGCTATCATACATTGACTTTTTTTACTTCCATGCTCACCTCCCTATTTCTTATCATTGCTTTCAAAGAACCAGCAACCTTTCTTCTCTGTTGTACCCTTTCATGCATCCACTCACCCAGTGTAGTGGTACTCTATTCTGGGGTAACTCAGCATTAAGTGACAAGCCAAATCGTTTCCTGTAAACCAAGAAGTCATTTAATACACTGGAGGGTAACCTTATAACCAACAAACACGTGTTCCCTGCGTGTCAGCAAGTGCGATGGTGGAGGGTTAGAGCCCCTTCCTGGAAAACAACTAAAAATACAAAGCAATAAATAAATAAATAGTTTGGTTGTCGCTGTGTTGATTTTGAGATTTACTCTGGGACTGAAGGGTTCTATAGCTGTATAAGTGAAGATAAATACACAAAATAAACCAATGTTATAGAAAGTCGAAGACGAATAAACTTTGTGAATACGAGCCCCGATATATAAAGTACTGCGTCACCCGGACAAGGTCAAGCCATTTATGTTTGTGTGTCAGTCGCCGGAATCATTGTACTGTACCAGCTAAGCCAAACCCAGTCGATGCACTACCTACCTATTTCATTTGTTCTACTAGTGACACAGGTAAAGTTGAACGATTGTTATACAATCAGTGGGCGGCATCTATGAGGTGGAATGTTGTTTTGTCTTTCTAGTCGTCGTCGGATTTATCATGATCATCTGTAATTATTTCACTTACGTATTCATCTCCAAATTTGCCATCAGGATCTCCATCATATAATCATCACCCACATCTTCATCTTTCTTGTCCATTGTAGTGCTTCCATGTCGCCTTGCTCCCGGCCATTTCGCTGACCTCCCCCTAATCCACACCTCTCTCTCTCATATACAGTACATCCCCACTTCATCCCTCCATCTCTTCCTCGGTGTCCCTCTTCCTCTTCCCCCTCCCCCCTCCACCTCACTCACATACACTCTCCTTGTTAGTCTCTCACTCTCCATCCTCTCCACAAGGCCAGACACACCACAACGCTCCTTCACTTCCTCATGTGATGAACTAGTTATTTTATTCTCGCTTTCCAGAGACATTTTTTATTCATCTCCGGATTGCCGTTTCGAACTGATGACGTTAGATATATTGTTCGTTAAAGTTTTTAGTGTGAGTTATTTTCCTAAGATGCAAGAACTCGTTTGGTAGCGGAAGGCGTATTGTACATGAAAACCAGTTCATCCCAACGACGTCTTTTTTCATGTTGCTATTGCCATATCCAGATAATGTTCAGCTTGGGACAACTTCCCGAATATGAGTCATTTGACGGGACTAGTTAGCCAGTTCACTGCTAAATTTCCTGCCTGAGTCTAATGCAAATGCCTTGTGACAACTAAATAAAAATTAAAAAATCATGTAGTATAGATGTTCGATTCTAAAGCCTACATTAGTTTATAGGAAGTTATATATTTTATCAGCAAGAAAATCTCCTGGCACAGTTTTGCAAAAGTATATACGTACTCTCTCTCTCTCTCTCTCTCTCTCTCTCTCTCTCTCTCTCTCTCTCTCTCTCTCACACACACACACACACACACATAAACACACACTCACACTCACACAGACACACGCAAAAGCAAGGGAATCCGCACTCCTTCCTCCACTTTCATTCTCTCCACCCTCCACATCGCCAGGCAAAAACTCAAACATGCCTCCAACCCATTGCTATTTATCTCTTCCATCCACAGCACAATCCTTCCCCTCCCCACGTCTCCTCCTTCTCCTCAACCCATTCCTTCCCCTCCCTGCTTCTCTTTCTTCTCCTCCTCAACTCATTTCTTCTCCCTGCTCCTTTCCCCCACCCTAGATTCCCTCTTCATCCGTCCTTCACCTTTTCCCTTCCCAAGTCATCTTCATTCTTCATTCCTTTAATGCATATTTTCTCTCTTCAGCCTCTCTCTTCGCTTTGCTCCATTCCCGCTTATCTAAACTCTATCTCTTCTCTTCCCTTCCTTCCCATCCATTCTCATTCCCCTCTCATAAACTCCTACATTGTCCTTCCCCTCCATGGTCTGCTCCGCCCTCCATCCTTTAAACTTTATCTCCACCGTACCCAGACCTTTACATTCTTCTCAGTTTTCTCCCATCTGTTACTGCGTGACATTTGTATCACTGCCGACGCATGTGTGTTATAACTGCCTAACTCTCCATGCTCTTTGTCTCTCCTACCTCGTCCTGGCTGCATATGTACCACCGGTCTGGGCATACCATTACGCTATTGGTTTCAGTGAGCCCCATCGCCGTAACATCATTTGTGTTGTCTCTCCGCCGTGTGAGGCGACCTTTGATATTCCCCGGGGTGAGACTCGCTGCTGATATTTTCTGTGCTATGTGGGAAGGGCCCTAGGGAAAGAGAAAGAGGATATGCTCTTATTCCTCCAATCACTAAGAGATTTTCGTCCCCACACCACTCGCTGTTGGCTCCTCTCACCTCTTACCCCTCTCCTCACCATTCACTGCTCTCCCCTCACATTTCACAGCTCTCTTCCTTCATTTCTTTTCAAACTGAAGATCCTTTGGTTTAGAGACGTTCAGGCAAAATGCGTTTAAAAATTCAAATCCCATGAAATTAAAGGGACTGGTGGAGCCTGCCAAGCCCAGGAGCAAAGAAAAAAGTAGAGCCTACCAACCCATCGAGACAAGGTGACAGGTGAAGCCTCCCAGGATTACGAGACATGGGAAAAAGACAGTGGAGCCTTCGAAGTCCTTAACGTAAATAACTGGAACCTTCCAAGCCCACGAGACAGGGAGGCATGTGGAACCTCCCAGGACCACTATCTATCTATCTATATACCTAGGCTGCTTCTCCCAAGGAAAGGGAGGTAGCCGAGAGAGGACGACACACTCCCCATATTCTCATCCATTCAAACACATTCATTCACATCTTAGCCCCAAAGGGAAGAACGGACAGATCCTCACCGCACCACACCGCACAAGGGTCAACTGCGCAATGCAATCAGTGACATCCACAGCAGGGCCCAACAGCAGAGCTGGTTTACCCCTGCCACATCATAACAGACCCATCCCCTTACCCGCACCTGACCTGACTAGCTGATCAGACCAAATGCGGGAGAATATCCCCTCAGAGCTGCGTCATCACTTATTCATTCACAATTTCTCTCCATTTATTTCTGTCACGCACAGCCACTCTTCCTTGCTCAACAGACATCCCTCTCACATCCAGCGCTCTCTGCACACTGTCCATCCATCCTATTCGTGGTCTTCCTCTCAGCCTTACACCTCTCACATCAGATCTAGTTATCTTTTTCACCAATCGCTCATTACCCATTCTCTCCATCTGCCCAAACCATCGCAACACCCTCTGCTCAACTCTACCAGCCATCTCCCGAACAACTCCAGTTCTCCTTCGCACTTCATCATTTCGCACTCGATCCAAACGCGTCACTCCACACATACTCTTCAGACACCTCATCTCCATTAGATTCAATCTTTTCCTCTCTGCTACACCCATATTCCATGTTTCATCCCCATATAACGCAGTCGGTACCACAACACCCTCATACAGCCTTCTTTTTACATCCATTCTAAGTGAACGACATCTAAACACTTTTTTCATTCCTCCCAGCACCTTTCCTACTTCATTTATTCTAAACTTCACTTCTGTATCTATTCTTCCATCCACAGCAACATGTGACCCTAGATATTTAAAACACTCTACCTCCTCAAACAACTCGCCATTCAAAACTATATTCATCCCCCTACCATCTACCAACCTCGTACACTTCATCACTTTACTCTTATTCTCATTTACTTTCAATTTCCTCCTTTCACACACCCTTCCAAACTCCTCTGCCAACTGTCTCAATGTCTCCTCTGAATCAGCCACTAGTGCAGTATCATCTGCAAACAGCAGCTGCTTCAGATTTCACTCTCTACCATCAACATTCACCAGACTCAGACCTCCACCTAAAACTCTTGCATTCACCTCCCTTTCAACACCATCCATGTAAATATTAAACAACCAAGGCGACATCACACATGCCTGTCACAGCCCCACTCTTACGGGAAACCAGGACCACGACACAAGAAAAAGTTGAGCCTGTAAATCCCATTAGACAGGAAAACAGTGGAGCTTCCCAAGCCCACGAGACAATGGAAAGGGAGAAGCCTTTAAACCCCAGTGGGAAATGGGATGCAGGAGCCTCCCTAATCCACTAGGCACAGGGACAGGTGAAGCCTCCCTGACTCACACAACAGATGAGCAAGTGAAGTCTCCCAGGCCCACGAGATAAATGGACAGGTGGAGCCCTCCAGGCCCACGAAATTTGGGAACAAATAGAGCCTTCCGAGACCACGATATAGAAGAACAGGCGGAGTCTACAAAGTCCACAAGCAGAGTGTATTTAACCCACGAGATCTTCATGTAAAAGATATCAAGTAGCTTCAAAGCCTCATAAATCAACTACCACTCAGCCTCACAAGCCTAGGGAACAAAGGACCCATTGGTGCTGAACGTGTCCCCTGGCTCATCCATCTGACAACCTGTCCTTCGTGTCACTGTCTTCTCCTTCAGTAAAATGGAGTATATAATTTATCTCCTTTACTACTGTTTCAGCCACCAACATCATACTGCCGCCCACTACCTTTTCCTCCCTGTCCTCCATCCCTGCCATTCCTCCTTCCCTATCATCATGCAGATGTTCTGTCTCATTCTGCTACTCTTCCATATGTAATTCCCTGTCTTCCATACCATGATTTAGCATATAATTCCTGCTAACCATTAGCCTTATCCGTCCTAAAGATCTGTCTCTAGCCTCTCTCTACCCTCCCATTCAGGTGATCCGTCCCTATTCTGTCCTTCAGTAAGTCAATTATTCATACAAAATGGTCAATTGAAAATTTTAAAAGATACAGTACCTTCACTTATTTTAGACAAGAGTCTTTAAAAGGTTCTTCAACCTGCTGCCTCTCGGCCAATTTTTCACCAATGACCCCCACAATCCCAGCAGATTTTTGATAAGTCTTTTTTGGGGGGCTCAAACCTCCGCCTTTTTAAAGAAACATTGGAAAATACCAAAAAAAGTGCTCACCTGAGCTTATAAGTGCATTATACAGGTGTCCATCTGAACACCTGGTACCGTCTTCTCTGGAGTCACGCTGCTGCTGTCACATTTCTATGGTAGGGGTAACTATTGGAAACCACTCAGAATTGAAAGATATTTGTTAATCTGGTACTAATTTATATGCGGTACCAGAATATATTGGTTTTCACACAATAATATAGGCAATTAAAGCACTGTTTCACTCACAGAACACAACATACCGCACCTTCCTTGGCGACATTACCTCCTCATCACTTCTGCTCGTTTCTTCCTCCGGCACCACGTAGTCATTGTCCTTCACATCGTCATCGATTGGGGAATCACTCTCGCCTGTGAAGGCATCAAGGGTGGCTTGAACTTCGTCGTCAGAGAGACTGAGGCACGACATGTTTTTACTGGCCATGTCACTGCTAACAGGTGAGTTGCCGAGACAATGGCACACGGTGGTCACGCGGGGATGGGAAGTGGTGGTGGGCAGAGGATAGCCTCCTGCATATGCCTACCAAAAATCACCTGTGAAACTTGAAAAATGTGCAAATGATGGACCTTGCAATTGCAGAACTTACCAGTACATTGTCGGGTCTTAGCATGAAAAAAAGTTGTGACGTATCCATACATTGATGGGATGCGGTGGGTTAAAACATACAAAGCAGTAAATATATAGTTTTTAAACCTACAGCTTTAATTGCTGAAAAATAAATTACAAAATACATTTTTTTAAACAACACCACTAAAACCTTCTTCAAAAACTCCAGAAGTCTATCAAACGACTCCCATAACAAACAAATCTTACTTATTAAAATATGCACGCTTGTAAAAATTTCTTTCTAGCATTTAATCTACAGTATTTATAAAGTTTTTAATACATACAAAAAAAAATCTTAATATGTTTGACTAAAGATAAGGATTTGCTCGTATGTATAACGAACATCTTACTTCCTATTTATTTTATAAATGTTGACAGTGAAGGTGAACACCAGTATACCGGAAAGCAAATAATATACCATTGATTCCTGTTCCAAGATTTAATTTGGTGGAATAAGTGTCAGGTTTACTTCATTTTAAAAATTCCCATAGTGCTGATAAGTAACACCATCACATGGTGTCGCTGATGGAATATAGCTGCACCGTCATCAGTTTGGCAAATTTCGCTCCTTTCTCTAACAGTCCTCTGAAAAGAGGGTGGTGCATTGCAGACGGGCAACTTCAGCCTGGTCTCTACAAGACTCAAGGTCAGATGAACCTGAAACCACAACAACTAAAAAAATTTCATGTCATTTCATTTTTCTGTTTAATTCAGTTTTAACTCAGCTTTTATTTCTCTGCCAACTATCACTGCAGAAACTATGACGCAGGGAGATGAGCCTATTTGCCACAATCCTTCCAACCAAACATGAATTCAATTGCAATTGATTTGATGGGCGTTCCTGTTGGATCATCGTCTACTAAAGGTCCAACCACACTGCCTCCTGTGCTTACATGCAGTGTGCCACCGAAAGTGACTAGACACTGTCTCGGCAAATTAGAGACCTGGATATTAAACAAACTGAAATCCAGGAAGATCTTTACATACAGTGTAAGACGCCTCGCAGAAGGTTAAAAACTTGATAACATAATGACTGAATTGCAAAACATTAGTTGGGGTATTGTAGGTTTAAGTGAGATGCACAGAAAAGGAGAAAAAGTAATTAAGCTCGAAGACAGCAACCACCTAGTTTACTACAGAGGAAGGCAAAATGAAAGAGTTAGTGATGTAGGATTTTTAATTAACAGAAATCTTGAAGACAACATTGTCAAATTCAGCAGTGTATCTGACAGAGCAGCATGGATTGTAATTAGACTGTGCAAAAAATACACCTTGAATATAATGCACATACATCCACCGACTTTCAAAAGCTCAGATGAACAGAAACATTCTATGATGACATCTCCCAGATTATGGAAGAAAAGGTCACATATACTATACTCATGGGAGACTTCAATGCAAAAGATGGTAAATCAAAAAATGGGAAAGCTTGTATGAGAAAATCTGGAGTTGGAGAAAGGAATTAAAGAGGAGAAATGTATAAAATGAGAATAATGAACACACTCTCTCACAAAAGAACAGAAAGAAAATGGACCTGGAGAAGTCCAAGTGTAGAAACAAAGAATGAAATCTACTTCATTATGGCAGATAAAAATAACACTATCACACATGTCACAGTAATCAACAAAGAAAATATATGAAGTGACCATGGAATGGTGGGTTGCAGAGCCAGATTCAGTTTCAGAAGTGAAAGAAAGAAGATGATTAAACATAAAAAGATATGCCCAACAAAAATAAACGAAAACAAAAGAGCCTTTCAGTTGGAAATAATGAATAGATTTCAGGCTCTAGGTAATGTTGAATGTGGCACTGATGAGTTGAATGAAAGAATAACAAAAGTGCTAAGAGAATCAGCGGAGGCAGTAGGAAAACCTAATACAACCAAAGCCACGAAGTATTAGGAAAAGTCACTCGAGCTCATGGAAAAAAAAAAAAAAAAAAGGAACGAAAGGAAAGTAAAAACAAAGAAAAATGAAATAGGTCAAGCAGAATTAAATAAGCTTATCAACATGAGACAAAGAGATGAAAAAAGAAAGAGAAACATGGATCAGATCAAAGAAACCATAAAAAAAGGAAAAGAGTCTGACAAACATCCGAAGTAATATGGCAATAGGAAGACAACAAATTATATCACTGAAAGGCAAAAACGATGAAGTCATTAAATGCGGATAAAATGTGAAGAGAGTTGATGAACTTTACAAAGAACTGTATACATCAAAGACAGTAATAACAATAGCAAACTTTTCAGTTGACACAAGTGAAATACCCGAGGTAACACCAGACGACGTAAACATTTGTCTTAAAAATACGAAAAGAGGGAAGACTCCGGGAGAAGATGGAATAGTAGCAGATTTCCTGTTGGATGCAGAAGTACAAAACAGACTTACCCACTTATTTACTCAATGTATAAAAAGGAGGAAAATTGCCAAGACATGGTGCAATGCAAGAGTTATTTTACTTTTTAAAAAAGGCAGCTCAAAAGATCTTAGTGACTATCGACCCATTAGCTTTTCAGTCATTTACAAACTCTTCACTAAAGTTCTTATGAGCAAATTAACAACCAATTTGGAAGAAAAACAACCTTGTGAACAGGTAGGATTCCGAAGCGGGTATTCGACTACTGATCATCTACACACAGTGAATAGAAAACTACAGAATATAATAACACAGTGCTTAGGTTTTGTTGATTACGAAAAGGGTTTTGATTCAGTGGAGCACATAGCAATTATAATTCATTGTGAGAACAAGGAGTAAATGAGAACATTGCAATAGTGCTTGAAAACATATATAAAGAGAAAACTTCTTTTTTTTATGCGAGGTAGAAGGAACCAAAGGCTGAGCCAGCAAAATAGTTCCTTCCAAGAGAAAAAAAAATATACAAAAGGGAGCCAAATTCTTGATCCGTTCATTTCGAGATGCCTGGACACATTGCGTTTGAAAGACTGGAGATCATAGGAAGTAGGAAATACAGACAGATAGAGACAGTTCAAGAGTTAACCTGTTGCATAAATGAAGGACTGGGAGTAACAGTTCACTCTTGCATTAGAGAGTTGGACAGAAAAGGGATGACAGTTTGTTGCTAGACGGGTGCTACGCACTCGTCGTTAAGGTGGAGGGATGCAAGCAGGCAGTTCAGAGGAGCAGTGACCATTGAAGTAGCGATAGAAAAGAGGTAAAGAGGCAACAGTGCGGCGAAGAGACAGAGGTTGAAGGGGGCCAGTAAGATGAGGAGAGTTGATGAGACGAAAAGCCTTTGACTCCACCCTGTTGGTGTCTTGTATGTGGGGAGCCTCCCCACACATGAGAGTTGTACTCCACACAGGGGCGAATAAAACCCGAGTATAAAGTCAACAACTGTGCAGGGATAAAGAAGGCACGGAGTCGGCTTAGCACAGTTAATCTCTTGGAAGCAGATTTTACAAGAGATGTTATATGATCTTTCTAAGATAAGTCCCGAGTGAATGAAAACCAAGCATGTTTAAGGATGACGCAGGATTGAGCTGGATATTATTAAACATTAGTGCCTACTCCCGTGGACGATTTTGACGGGTTGATAGGTGCAAAAACTGAGTCATTGACACATTAAAACAACACGTTTATTTTTACCCCAGTCAGAGATAGGGGCCAAGTCAGACATTAGGTGTGCCTTAGCCTCATCCCTTGTTTGTTGAAGTAACTGCTGAGATGGATGAGATGGATGTTGCGGAAACCGAATCAGCATATGAGTGGATAGGATTAGATGTACAGCTTAGAAGATCATTGATGAATAAAAGAGTTTGGTGATATGACAGAGCCCTGAGGAACACCACTGTTGATAGTTCTAGGAGAAGAACAATGGTCGTCTACAACAGCAGCTATAGAACGACCGGAAGGGAAACTATAGATGAAGGCACAGATAGATGGATAGAAACCGTAAGAGGGCAGTTTGGAAATTAAAGATTTATGCCACACTCGATTAAAGGCCTTTGAGATGTCAAGTGCAATGGCAAAGCTTTCGCCAAAGTCCCGAAAGGAGGATGACCAGGAGTCTGAAAGGTAGGTGAAAAGATCGGCAGTGGAGCTTCCTTGATGGAACCCATACTGACGATCAGAAAGAAGGTTGTGATAGGAAAGATGCTTTACAATTTTTCTATTAAGAATAGACTCGAAAACTTTTCAGACACAGGATGTTAAAGCAATTGGACGATAGTTAGAGGGTTGGGAACGGTCATTCTTCTTTGGGACTGGCTGAATGAGGGCAAACTTCCAGCAACAAGGAAAGGTACAAGTTGATAGACAAAGGAGAAAGAGTTTACATAGGCAAGGTGTAAGCACAGAGGCACAGTTCTTGAGGACAACAGGAGGGACTCCATCAGGCCCATATGCCTTGTTAGTATTCAGGCCAGTGATGGCAGAAAATACATCAGCTGAAGAAATTTTAATGTCAGCCACGAGGAAGTCAGAGGAGGGAAGTGATGGAGAAACAGCATTGGAATCGTTTAAGGTGGAATTGGAGGAGAAAGTCTGAGCGAAGAGATCTGCTTTATCAGTAGAAGAAATAGCTACAGAGTCATCAGAGTTAAAAAGAGGAGGGAAGGATGATGAGGTTAAGTTAGAAGGGTTTTTGGCAAAGGTACCAGTAGTAGTGGGAAGAATTCGAGCTGGAGAGTTGAGAGTATTTAGTACGGATGAAATTATTTTTAGCAGAGCGAAGAACAGACTTAACATGATTCCGGGCAGAAACATAAATAAGATGTGATTCAGGGGTGGGTTGGCTCCGGTACCTTTTATAGGCCCTCTCCTTGTTACGGACAGCATTAGGACAAGCGTGATTAAACCAAAGCTTTCTTGCATGAGTCAAAGGATACGAGAAAGCAATGTGTGCTTCCATGCCCGAGAGAATAACCTCCGTAATGTGCAAGGCACACTCAGATGGCTCCCAATCATGGAAGCAATAATCATTCCAGGGAAAATCAAAGAAGTGCTGCCTGAGAGTCTCCTAATCTGCAGCTCCAAAGTGCCACAGACGACGTTTCCTTGGAGAGTCCAAGGGCCGTACCGGAGCAATAGGACAGGTTAAGCTAATAAGGTTATGATCGGAGGAGTCCAACAGAGAGAAAAGATTATCAGCGTAATCAGAAGGATTAGTTGTTAGGAAGAGGTCAAGTATGTTGGAGCTCTCTCCAAGGCACTCAGGGATATGGGTAGGGTGCTGTAGAAGCTGCTCTAGGTCATTCAGGATAGAAAATGTGTAGGCTTGTTCACCAGGTGGATCAGTGAAAGGAGAGGAGAGCCAAAGGTGGTGATGAACATAGAATTCTCCTAGAAAGGAGATTTCAGAGAAAGGAAAAATGGATTGAATGTTTTCCATCGTAGAAGTAAGATAGTCAAAGAATTTTTGATAGTCAGTAGAATTAGGAGATAAGTAAACAGTGCAGATATATTTAATCAGAGATTGATTGGAGAGCCGAAGCCAGAGAGCAGAGAATTCAGTAAAATCAAGTTCAGGAACACGAGAGCAAGATAGGTCGTTGTGTACATATGCACAACAGCCACCTTTGGCTTTGAAATGAGTATAGAGAAAGTATGAAGATACAGAAAAGGGTTTGCTGTCAGTTGCCTCAGACAGCTGAGTCTTGTTAAGAGGAGAAGGTGAGGTTTGGAGGAGAGGTGGTGTTCAACAGAGAGAAAGTTAGAGGAAAGGCCGCGAATGGTGCAGAAACGAAGAAGTGAGTCAGACAATTGTTCCAGACATGTAGGGTCATCACAGGGAGAGGGGCGGATGGTAGGGGCATTTATGTTCCCCCCCCACCCGAGAACTCCGAGGCATGGTGACAGTTCGCCGTTTTTCTGCTACAGTTAAATTATACATAAAGAATTAGAAAAATTTTAGATAGAGAAGGGCAAGCGTTAAGGAAATACATTTCCACCAAAATTATTTACAGCATGCCTAGAAAGCTATTTCAGAAAGCTAGACAAGGAGAACAAAGGAGTAAACATAGATGGAGAGAAGCTAAACCATTTAAGATTTGCAGGTGACATTGTCTTAATTTCAGAAATAACAGACAATTCAAGAAATATCAAATGACCTGAACAGGGAAAGTCTCAGGGTAGGGCTAAAGATGAACTGGAGTTAAACTAAAGTTTAATCCGCACACGCCAAAAGCGTCATCAGATTAAGCGAAGATATTCTTGATGATGCTGAGGAGTCCAGTTACTTGGGGCAAATACTAAAATTAACGAAAGATCATGATAGCGGCATAAAAAGATGCATTACAATTGGATGGAAAGCTTTTGGTAAACATGGAGACATTATGAAAAGTAGCTTGTCAATACGTATGAAACGAAACGTACATAACGAATGTGTAATTCCAGCCATAACGTACGGTTGTGAGACCTGGAAACTTACAAAAGCGATGGAAAATAAACTACTCCCTTCTCTTGGTGCAATGGAAAAGTCAGTGTTGGGAATATCTTTTAGAGACAGGAAAAGATCGACTTTGGTGAGAGAGTAGAATAAAGTCAAAGATATAGACGTTATAAAAGAACAGAAATGGAGGTGGGCGGGTTGTGTAGCAAGAATAAGGGGTAACCGATGGAGCAAGAGGCTGACTGACTGGACACCAAGAGACTGTAAGCGTAGCAGAAAAAGGCCAGACAGGGGGTGGAGAGATGGATAAATTTGCAGGGAAAACGTGGCAGAGGTTGGCTCAGTCAAGGAATTCGGCGAGAAGGTTGGTGGAGGCCTTTGTTCAGCAGAGGACTTGTAATTGTTGTTGCTGCTGCTGCTGCTGTTGTTGTTGTTGCTGCTGCTGCTGCTGATGATGATGATGATGATCAGCCATTGCATGTCCAGTGCTGAACAAAGGCCTCCCCCAAGCTTCTGCACGAATTCTTGATTGAGCCAATCTCTGCCACGTTTTGCCTGCAAACTTCTCTACCTCATCTCCCCACTTCCTGTTTGGCCTTTTTCTGCTACGCTTACAATCTCCTGGAGTCAAGTCAATTAGCCTCTCGCTCCACCGGTTATTCTTTATTCTTGCAACATTACCTGCTCACCTCCATTTCTGTTCTTTTATAACTTATATAATGTCTTTGACTTTACTGTGCTCTCTCACCCAAGATTATCTTTTCCTGTCTCTTAAAGTTATTCCCAACATTGACCTTTCCATTGCTCTTTGACAACGGATTAGTTGATATTCCATCGTTTTTGTCAGTTTCCAGGTCTCTCGATCATACATCATTGCTGGAATTATATATTCGTTATATACCTTTCGTTTCATACATATTGGCAAGCTACTTTTCATGATGTCTATATGTGTACCGAAAGCTTTCCATCCAGTCGTAATGAGTCTTTTTATTCCATTATCATGGTCTTTCGTTGGGTTTAATATTTTCCTCAAGCAATTGGATTCCTCGACTTCTTGAAGAATTTCTTCACTTATTCTGATGACGCTCTTTGGTATATTTGGATTAAACATTAGATTTACTTCAGTTCATCTTTAGCCCTACACTGAGACTTTCCCCCTTTAGGTCAATTAACATTTCTTGCAATGTCTCTGCTGTTTCTGAGATTAGGGCAATGTCGTCTGCAAATCTTAAATGGTTTAGCTTTTTGCCATCTATGTTTACTCCTTTGTTTTTCCAATCAAGTTGTCTGAAGGTACCTTCTGCGCATGCTGTAAATAATTTTGGCGAAACTGTTCTTCCTGATGCACGCCCTTCTCATTCTTGGTTTTTGCGAGTCTTTATATAATTTAACTGTAGCAGATACCCTTGTATACATGTTTTCGAGCAGTTTTATAATGTTTTCATTTACTCCCTGTTCTCGCAATGAATTAAAAATTGCTCTGTGCTCCACTGAGTCGAAAACCTTTTCGTAATTTACAAAACCTAAGCATATTTTGGAGATTTTTCAGTTAGCTGATTCATTGTGTGTAGATGATCAGTAGTCGAATACCCGCTCCGGTATCCTGCCTGTTTACGAGATTGGTTTTCTTCCAAATTTGTTGTTAATCTGTTCGTAAGGATTTTAGTGAAGAGTTTGTAAATGACTGATAATAAGCTTATGGGACGATAGTTACTACGATCTTTTTATTTGCATTTCTTGTAAAATAAGTATTGCGTTACACCATACTTTGGGAATTTTCTTCTTTGTTATACACTAAGTAAGTAAGTGAATAAGCCTGTTTTGTACTTCTACTCCTGCATCCAACGGTAAATCTGCTACTATTCCATCTTCCCCTAGGACCTTCCCTAATTTCATAGTTTTGAGAGAAGTTGGTGTTTACTTAGTCTGGTGTTACCTCAGGTATTTCACTTGTGTCAGCTGAAAAGTAAGCTATTGGTACTATTGTCTTTGATGCATACAGTTCTTTGTACAATTTTTAACTCTCTTCACCATCTTATCTCTACACTTAATGACTTCACCTTTTTTGTCTCTCGGTCATATAATTCGTTTTCCTAGTGCCATTTTGCTTCGGACTTTTTTCAGACTCTTTCTCTTTTCATGGTTTCTTTGATCTGATCCATGGCTTTCTTTCGTTTTTCTTCTGTCTGTCTGTTGTTGACAAGCTTATTTATGCACTTGCTATTTCACCTTTCCTTATCTTTATTTTCATCTCCGTTTTTCTTTTCGTAAGCTCGATGTTTGTATTAGCTTTGTTAGTTTTGGTTGTAACATCTTTCCCTACAACCTCTACTGATATATAATTCACAGGTACACTCATTCCAGAAAGTATCAGTGCAGAAAGTGTTAAATACTATATGACACACGGAACAAAGGAAACTGGAAATTGCAGCTCTGTCCTCCCACACACAGACATCTCAGACGACAGATGACCACTATAACAGATACCTCTTGTGTCCTTCATAATGTGTAGGGAATGGCCGTAAATGTTGTAACATATACAGGTATTAATGGGCTGTCACTGCCAAATGGTCGAATCATTCCGGTTGGCATCGGATCCACAGTGTACCGAGACTTTCTGGAGCGAGTGCACAATGATGCAGTGCACGATACACACCCCCTACCCACCCTCACTCTGCGGGAACTTCTTTGGTTGGTCGTGGAGGATGAGGACGTGCGTGTCTTGTTCTGCCCTCCACTGGATCTATAGGGCTGCCCCACCGGCGTTAGTTAGGCTACCGTTTTGTTTATTCTCTCCACATCTGTATGACTTTATTTATCATAGAATAGAGTTTTCGGACTAGACTAGATAGATATAGTGTTCATTAACCCCTACAATAAGAAAGGACTTTCCGATGCTAAATAAAACGGTGTGGAGTTGACGCTATTAGAAGTAAAATGAAGCATTACCGTAATGAAGGAGTTAATTAGTCCTCTAACACAGAGCATATCTAATTACTCACACAAGCAAGTAAACCCATCTCACATCAGCCATTATCAAGCAGAATAACACACTCTTGCGTGAATGCATTTGTAGCTGGAATAAACAACTAGTTGGTCCGACATCAGGAAGGTTGGTAGTACTATACCAGTATAATCAATAGCCGCCTCTTTTACTCACTCTCAGCTGAATAAAATCATCTGGTATTAGCTGCAATACAGTACAAGAGTTGCCCTGCTCATGAGAGGGATACTTGGTACCAGTATTAACACTCTAAGACTACCACATTATCCCTAAAAGGAATGCATAAATTTACCAATAGCTGGAATTAAATTCAACAGTTCCCCAGCCCATGCTGGAGTTACTAATCGGCTTAATGGATTGACTGGTTCATATGAAGGCCATTCCTATGTTGATTGATACGGTCGTATTAATGAGGCTGCAGCAAAGGCAGTTGGGTGGAGAGTTAGGGGGATTTAATGATGGGTAATGACGGTTATTGGGTAAAGAGGAATGGTGTGTGTGTGTGTGGTAGCTGGGGGTGCTAAATATGCTATTATCGTCCATTTCATTATCATTAACAATAGCACTTTCAGTACGAGAGATTCGCCAAAAATTTAGCCCCGCTGCTCAGAATCCTTTTATTATTTTAATTCTGCTAAACTTTTAAGATTACATTTAGCTTACGAAATTCTTTTCGGAGTGAAGAGATATGATGCATATTCCGGTAGTCTTAATTAACGACTGATCGCTACTTATTCTTCAGAAGTTTAGCTGATGTATGATCACCTGACAGTGAATGGCAATGTACGTCACCGTAGTAAAGGAGTTAACAATAACACTCTGGCCATCATCAGCATCATTAGAGAAGGGATAGTTTCCTTCATGATGATCTCTCCCAGCTTTCTCAACTTTTACCCTCTGGTTGTTTGTTGACCCGTTTAGTCTGTCAGGAATCTGTTCATATCATCTCTCCATCTTGTTTAATGTTCGTTTTTTTCCTCTCACTAAATCTCTGTGTGTCACTCAGTCACGCTAGTTATTCATTTGTCATCTTATCCTTGGAAGGGAGTAACTTGCCAGCATCCACTTGTGTTTTTAGGCTGTGGTGAGCCTCAGTTTTATTCTGTTCCCTTATCCAGGAAGCACAATTTTTAACACTCCATTTGACATCGACCATAATCCTTTCCATTCCATTCTGAAAAATCCTAAGCGTGTTTTCTATAAATTACATTAGACCGCTGGTTTCCAATCCATAAGTTAAAACAAGACGGAACACTACTAATTGCTGACTCGCTCTTATTAAATTACAGGAGGATACTTCCTCTCCCTCACTTTTTTTCTAACAATTAACCTTCCATCCTTATGATGTTATTTCATTGCTGTCAATAACTAGAAAATTTGATAAGCCTCTCCTACTTTTTTTTTCCTCACCATCTCCTATTTTTAATTAAAGGGGACGAAAATGTCTGTTAAACATATTGTTCTCCTTCAGGTCATCATAAGGTCAACGCTCAGTCTCTCCCTGTTCAGCTAAAATATCAGTTCTTTCAGTTATTTCCTACTCTCATTGAAAAGACCTACATCCTGGCAATCCAATGTTATAATATCTCATTACCCTCACAAATTATGTTGATAAAAACATCCTGGAGGCATGCAAGGAATACTTTACTGTGTATTCCTTACCTAACACCATTTGTTATTTGTAAGTTCTAGTTATCCTTATGGAATTTTGTGCAACTGTCCTATCTGTAAATATTTTTGAAGGGAACATCCGCCTAAGTTTTTACCTCAGCTTGACCTCTCATAGTACCCTCAGTGCCATCCTTAATTATGGTCTTATTGAGAAATATTAAGAATTCTGGCTTGTTCGCTTTGCTGCTTTACAGATACTATGGTGAAAGGTGATGGCGACCATCACCCACTCATTTGATGCCTACTTCTTCCTTCACCATCCTACAGATATTTCCGCATCTGCCTTCCTCTCTTCCTATTTCGTCTTAATTATTTCCATTGCTCTTCTTCATACTTCAGGTGGAGGAGGTACATAGGGACGCCCATCATCCTTTCACTTGATGCAGTGCTTTCTACTTCTTTCATGTCTGTCATACTTCTCTTTCTATCCTGTTCTCTTCCTATTTTTCCCATCCTTCCTGTCACTGTTTATTACTTTTCTTTCCACTTCAGGTGGCTGTACACTGAGTGAAATCCCAAATAGATTCCTGTAACTCAAAAAGTCAGTTACAACTCTGGATGGTAACCATAAAGCCAAAAAACGGGTTGACGTGGAGTCTACTGCGATGCCCCTGCTAATTGGGTGAAGAGATGCAAATGCGGTGACCATCCTGGAACCAAACCTTCACAATTTTCTCCGAGTCTCTCTGGCGAGGCGCTGTCACCCGAGAGGCGTCGGTTAACTGCACGGTTCGGCCATGAAAGTGTGTACGTTTGCTTGCGGTTGATGGATCTGCTCGGCCAGACAGAGATCTGTCTGTATACAGGAGGAAGATGTTGACTTAAAAAAACAGCTTAATTTGTATTTTAATATATTCTTTCCGTTACAGCATAAAGCGAGTCTAATATTTACTATTCTATACCGGTACATCTATTATCCAATAACATATTGGTCTATCGGGAGCTTAGGAGTTCAGGGTCTGGCTTCTTAGACCAAATATTTAAAAGACAGAATAAGCAGACGCTAGACCTTGTGCAGAATTGCATGAACTACAAACCCTCACCTCCAACGGATGTCATTCTTCACGTCCCATACTCGTTTGGAACGCCTCAGCCAACCAAACCACTCGGCATTCATTTAGTTATATGTTTCCATCCGGTGAAATAAATGGTTGTTTAAACTACAAGAATTTATTTGGCTTATCAGTCAATGTATAGTAGTTCTACCGCTGAAATGTGTGGTAACTGCCAGCATTTCAACACAGCTATTAACACGAAAAAAGTATGGTGAATCCAGCATCGAGGAAGTCCTACAAGACCATCCACACACACACAAAAAAAAAGTGAAACAGCAGTCCAATATTTGCAAATAAATACTTACCACCAGTAAAACACTTGTATACCTGCGACCACACACACACACACGCAAATAAATACTTACCACCAGTAAAACACTTGTATACCTGCGACCACACACACACACACACACACACACACACACACACACACACACACACACACACACACACACACACATGTATTTACAATATAAACCATGACACACATTAAGATGCTGCACGATCACACAATTCTGGTCACTCTCACACTCACACAGCTTCACACACAGTCTCTCGCCGTCCCTCTGTCTCTATCCCTATCACACTACTCACACTCACTCTTACTTTCACTCTCACACTCAAACTCTCCCCTGCACTCACACTTACTCCAAATCAATCACTCTCACACTCACCTTCTTACACTTTCACACAATTATTCATCCTCTTGATTTGCATTAACTTTCACACTCTTCTTACTTCATACATTCACACCCACTAAGTAAAACACTTACTCCTCCTCCCTCTCATTACTCTTCTGATTTTTCTCACGCTCGCATTCTCTTCCACAATCATTATCTAGCTCAGAATAACTCTCTGTATCACACCATCTTTTCTATGTAAGCAGCTGTTTGCCTCTGCTGGCGCGTATGCCTGTGTGTGTGTGTGTGTGTGTGTGTGTGTGTGTGTGTGTGTGTGTGTGTCAAGGTGCAAGTCATCGTACAGGTAGTCTAAACTGGATGGCCGGGTGAGTAGGTTAGTGGGTAGATAAGTACTGTTGGATGGTACAGTAGTTCAATGAATGGGTGGAGAGGCGAGGTGGGTGGAGTCGGTGAGGTGGGGTGAGTGGAAATGGCACAGTGAGTAGGGTGGGCAGAGCAGGTGGTTGGGTCGGTGGGCTGGTTGAGTGGGTGAAGTGGGTGGGTGGCTAGGAGGGTTGACAGGTGGGATGGATGAGGGGGGTAACATGTGTTGGAGGGGAGTCCAAAGAAATTACTGGTTCCAAGGCTGTTATAGAGTGACTTCTGTGTAATTACATAGCCTATAACGCTAACCCTAAAACGGTTGGCCAAAACTGGACGTACATTGTCTTGAACTCTTCCAGTAATCCCCATCTCTCTATCCCCTATTCTGAAAACCCGCAAAAAACTACTTGTAATGCAAAAACACAGTGTTGAATTATAAATTTACATTGTTAAGATCCGTTGTCCCACTCAGGCATTATATTCAAGGATCGCAACTACAGGAACTCCTGGTTGTGAAATAGCTACAGCTTTCACATGAAATACGAAAGTTAGGAGGGTGCTGTTGAGCGCGGATTTAACGAAAAGAGAGAAGGTTATGAAAAAATGTAGAACGTTATGTACTTTGTATAACAGAAAAAAGAAAAACTATGCAATTTATACAGACTGTAAAATTAGACTAACACAGCTTTAGTATTTGCGTGTTTATGGAGGGTAGGGTAAGGCGGCGTGAATGTCTGCCGCGGTGATTAAATATAAGAGACAGCAAATGAAACGCGAAAACCCCACCAAGACTACGGCCTTTCCTACAGAAACTACAAACTAAACTCTACTGAAACTGGTACTAAAGTATGTTGAAACTGCAATTTACTTTTGTGTGTCTCCGTATATATAGCATCAAAGTCTGCGGAAGAGTGGCAGGAACATTGTGTCATAGATATACTGTAGGGCAGAGTCAACCCGAAGTGGAGAAGATCTAGTTAGGAGAAACCCGTCAAACTCATGGCAGGAAGAAGTGTATCGCTCCTGTCGGCAGACACTTGAGAGGGAAAGAGTCCCTGCGTGGAAGCTTGCACAAGGGGACTCATCATACGTGGAGTTCGAGCGTGAGTGAGGCGATACACCCGCGACATCTGCTGCAGACAATACCTGGTCTACTTACTCGTATGTGGACATGCTACCTAGGTGTTAAGTCATCTCCCCAGATTCACCAAGTCCCTAATTTTAGCCTAGAATCCTCTTGTTGAATTTCATCTTCTGATTTCTTATGGAATCAATTTTATGTCTAACAGCGGAAAAAAAAAAAAAAATGGAATAGCTTTCGTACTCTGGTGTGTTCAATATTTCCAGTACTGAATCCTATTCAGTCTATTATAACACCGATAAGAACGTTGGGATATCAACAACAGTGATCTAATTGAAAAGACTTCCCTGTTTTGTTTTGTTTTTTTTAATAATCTCTAATCCAAGACTTATCCGCATTCCCAGTTGTTGATAACATTTGTCTGTTCTGGAACAGGCTTCCTCAGTCTCTTTGTCTCTGCTTCTAAGTTTCGATAATTAACTGTAATGTGTTAAGGAATTATTTTCAAAGCATTGGAAGTGGGGCGTGGTTTCCAGTATTTTGCAGTTCCTCGTGGAAGGGTTGATTTTTCGCTTATGAAAAATCGCATTAACATCAGTTCGAAAGGCAGTTACTTCAGTATCATGGACACTCAGATACCATTATGGCCACAGAAATCAGGCTGGTACATAAACTGTGGTTTCTACCCTACAGCATTTACAAGATCCCCAGTTTCTTTTCACACTTTATGGTCTCTCTTTTTTTGTGTGTGCATTGACTGAAGAGCTGATTGCGATTATCTAACTTCGTAAGGCTGGAAGACATTGTTAAGCAAGCAGTGCCCGTGACACACAGGGACTTAACAGCAGAGGGGCAAGTTGGGGCACAATCTATGTACCACACTGCATAGGTACAATGACTATGAGAGGGAGTTCATTCCAAGGTAGGAGGAAGGGACACAGAGGGTGACACAAACCCAATCCTGGAAAATATCAGGGACAACCTTATTTACACACTCACACACACACACACACACACACACACACACACACACACACACACACACACACACACACACACACACACACACACAAATCCTCACCTGAGATGTAATTCAGAGCAATACAATCACCACTGAGTTTCCCTCAATTTTCTGTTTCGGTTGCTTCATCATTTTGTCTCCTCTTTTTCTTCTCCTTTCCTCCATCATCTTCTTCCTTCTTTCTCCTTTTCCTCATCTTCCTTATTCTTCAGTTTTTCTTCCCTTTTGCTCTTCCCTTCCCCCTTAGTCTCTATCCCTTCCTCCTCCTCCAGCTCCCTTCCAGTTTCTTCTTACTCTTCCCTCTCACTCTTCTTTCCTACTTCCTCCCTCTTCTCCACTAAATGATCCGTTTAATATTCTGCACTACTTAACCACCTTTGCCATTCCTCTAAGGCCCTTTTGTTTCTTATACCATTCTATTTCATTCTTTAAAATCTTCCTCTTTCTCACTACCTCCTCTTTATCTTTCTTCCTCACTCATTCTCTATTACATTCTTTTCTTTCTCAATATTTTAGCACTCCATGCGTCCCTGTCCACCTTCCTTCATCTACCTTCTTTTTTCTTCCTGTTCGTGTTCTTGCTCCAGCCCACATGCCCCCCCCCCCTCTCTCTCTCTCTCTCTCTCTCTCTCTCTCTCTCTCTCTCTCTCTCTCTCTCTCTCTCTCTCTCTCTCTCTCTCTCTCTCTCTCTCTCTCTCTCTCTCACACACACACACACACACATCCATCAATCCCTCTACTCTCCTAATCTCATAACAGGTTTCATTACTTGTTATCCTCTTAGATTGGCTAAGGGGAGAGCAGTACATCTCTTCTGACGCTCTTCCACCACCTCCCATTATGTCGACTGGAGAGAGACAGACAGACAGACAGAGACTTATCAGGTAATAGTTTGAGGGATCTATAACCATACTTTGCAACAGTACAGAATAATGATCAGTTTCAGTAAGGAGAGTAGCGGCGCACTGTTGCATGTTTCTGGCAAATTCGATGTAAACAGTGACCCCCAACGCCATACTAGCCCATGCCGTACGATGGAGAGGCTGGCCTGTGCGTATGTAATCTTGGTATACTTTTGTCCTTTCTCTTGAATGCTTAGCTATATCAAAAGATTTGAAAAAAAAAAAAAGTTGGTTCTAATGAGAAGTTTTATGGAAACGATGTAGACCTATTGTAATCTTATTCTAACGCTGTGATAGGTGGAAGAAACTGCCAAAGGACGAAAGTATCATCCAAGTTGTGATTAATAAAAGAATAAGCTACAGTAGTTCGCTAAAGGACAAGAACTCACTTTGACAGTTTATTGTTAATATTACCAGATCACTTTACTAGGGAAGCGGACTCGCCTGCCCCTTATGGGATTGGAAATTATCGCGATCAAATTAAACGACCAGCCTACAGCGTTGGTACTTCCCATATTTGTTTATTAAACCTCCCGGAGACGAAGGTGACCACCCTCGCTAGCCCCTGGGTGGCATTATGCAAACAGTAAACGTCAACAAAATCCTCATAAGTAACCATTACAGGCACAATATGGTTCCAGTGCCTGAATCCACTAGACCATCAGGCGTCACTGGGTTATATGGTTACCGCCCAATATAGTAAATGGTTTCCTTGTTTACAGGAGACCATTAAGTTTGTCACTTAGCGTAGAGTCGCCCGCGGCAGCAGTACATCAAGTGAGTGGATGGTGGACGCCCTATCTACCATTTATTTTTTCATTTACTTATGTATTTATTTACTCACTGGGAACTTCACAAACTTAGGGCCTTCTCTTCAGTCTCACACGCCTCCCAGTAAATCATCCCCTGCTGTAAGCATACCGCAATATTTAGAACATAAATTCCTATGACGTTAAATACTGCGAAGCTGTGAAGTGAGGAGAGCCAGCGTGGAGTGGGAGGGAGGAGGCAAATACGGAGCTTTATATGTGATGAACAAAGTGCCTGAAGGTAAATCTTTCATTGATGGTCTTTCTCGCATGATGTATGGAACATGCCGGTGGAGTGGATCCGTGTTAGTGAAAGTGTGGCATGGTGGAGAGGGATGGCGTTGCATGGTGAAGATGGCGTTTGGGAAATACTGTATGAGGGTCGATGGTAGCTTCTGATGCAGACGATAAAGACGGAAGAAGGCCTGGTGGTGAAGGATATAATATGGTGCAGAGAGAAGACTAATGATGGATAACGGGCTAGTAGTAGTTCACAATATAGATATGGTTATCTTTGAAGGGAAATATGTATGTACATATTACGATTTACAAAATGGAGCGAAGCGACCTAGAGTGGAAAGGGATGTGTTGTAAACCAGTATTATTATGTAAATAGCTATTTTCGAGAGGAAGCAGAGGAAGAGACTGGTGGTAAACTGGCATCTATTGTTGTGATGATTGTTAAAAGAGAAGAGATAAATTGCGGAGAAGAACATAGATATATATATATATATATATATATATATATATATATATATATATATATATATATATATATATATATATATGATGGAGAAGACTGAGAGGAAGGCAGGAACCAGCACTGGAACAGGAATTGTATTTTAAGGAGCGAATGGGTGAGGGATGAGAGAACTGATGACGGAGAGGAATTAGGGGAAGTGGAGCGGATGAACATAAGAGATAATGAAATGAGCTGGTTGTGTGATGTGCGTTGGAGGAGAAAACTGGTTAAGATGAGTGAACGTTGGTTGGGGTAGTGAAGTAATGGACAGTAAATATGAAGAGGAAGAGGAACTGATGAAGAGAATGAGACAGAAGGTGCTGGTGGTGGAGAAGTATATGGTGTGGTGAAAATATACGCTGATGAAGAGAAATGGTGAAGGAGTTGGGACTAAATTGTTGCAGGGGATGTAACGTGATGGAAGGTACCATAGTAATGAAGATGAAAATTAGAGACAGGTCATGTGACAAAGAAGGGTACAGTTTGGTGGACGTAGATATTTAGGGAGAGGAGGAATGATGAAAAACAAAGATGGAGGGAGGAACTTCTGGCAGACAAATATACCCTGTGATGTGAGAGAATAATAAGAGATGGAAAGGTTAATACTGTTAAAGTTTATGTGGTGACTATGAAGGAGTGAAGAAAGCTGTACAGTTGCAAGAGAAGTGACTCAGGTGGGTGCTGCATAAAAATGACAGAAAGAAAATGTTAGTGTATCAGGCAACAGTGTAAGGTACTGTTCAAGGACTCCAATATTGAAAGAGTTTTTTTTATTTTTTTAGGAGGCGGGAGGGGTTGCTCCCGACTAATGTTATTAAACACCATTGCAGTTTTCCCTGCCAGTGCGATTGCGTAGTAAGGAAATCTTATTTCAATCCAGCTTGGAATGCTTACCTTGTCGGAAATTAAGGCTTTCGAACCCGCACTCAACAGGCAGCATACCTGCACCGTGCTGAACAATTCTTTACTGGTGTTCGAGACTGACCCTACTAACAGCTTTATCGAAGCCAGTCTCAGCTATATTCATCCTGACTCAAGCACCATGCACTTAATTACATACTTAAAAGCGCCACGGTTCCCTTGTGCTTTGACCCTGATGCGCCAAGTATTCTTCGTCTACCCTTTGGATCAGTCAAGACCTTCCCAGTATATTCTGATCATGATCCTCTCAGCATTTTTTCCCTAATCCATTGGACAAATATACTGTCAAGGGCGATACCATAACCTCCTCGGTGGTGGAGGTAAATTATGAAAATCCAGACATTAAAAATATCAGACACCAAACTCAGGACACTTCCATTACAACTTTTTCCATTAGCGTATCCAGGCCAACCTCTGGTGTAGTTGGGCTACTTCCTGAAACTCTTTAATGCTCCACATTTATGGCCTCACTCCACCACCACTCTAATTATTCCAGTTAATCGAGTTCTGCTTTCAGTAACCAGGCAAATAAAGGATGAAGGCACAGTGGAAGCGTCATTTGAAAACACAAGTGTAACTCTCAGAGGGATACAACTTTCAGAATGGAGAAGCAGTGTTCCTTTGAAGGAGGTTATCGTTGCTGTTCGTTGCGTAAGACATCAAAGCCGGGTTTGGAAGGAAATAATACAAGATAATTATTATGTACCACTTCGGTAGTGCAATTAGTCCAGGTTACCCAAAAGATAATTAATAACTGTGCTGCAAATATTTACTGATTGCTACATGATTGCTCTGGGTACTATGGGTCACAAAAGTGTCGGTGCACAATATACGTGAAACATGTGGGACCACAGAACGAATGTCACTGAAATATTCGTGTCCCACCTACCACACGTAAGCAGCCCTGATGTCGGGAGTTGTCATATATCGGCAACTAGCAATATGCTATTGCAAGCATGTAGTAAATGTTATGTATAAATAAACATTGTTCATACACAATGAGACGTGGGTAAACATCAGTAGTTGTTCGACTGTTTTCTGTAGGCATCGGACCCCCTGTGCACCGATACTTTTTTGACCCATAGTACATCTACGATAATTTTGCTTTAGAGTTTCCCTTGTTCTTGATTCTATATTTTGCATATTTCACCAACATCAGTGGAAAACAGATATGACATATCAAATCATAAACAACCACACCACACACTACCATATCACAAAATACCACAACACACACTACCAAGTCACAAACTATTATACCACGCACTACCAAATCACAAGTTGCCTCATCATCCACTACCAAGTCTCACTCAACACCACACACTGACACACTTCACAGACACACCTCACAGTGCCTTATTCCATTATTAGTTTTTCTTAACCATATTGTCAGTCTGGCTCAGTCACTCCTCTGCAACTCGTCCACTGTCTTCCATCTGCTGTCTCCCCCTCTTACATACCCTGATCTTTCTTCACACCATCTCTCCAAATAAATCTGACTCATTCAAGTACCCACATCCATAGCTGGCTCCCACCATACTACTTACTTGTTCGTCTTGGCAAATTTTAAATTATATGTTCATAACTGCACGATATCATACCTCATATCTATGCACAGCAGCTGTACACAATTATCTCAAAAGTCGTACCAACACAAAGCTACATCTCACATACCCTCATAACACGTTTACTGCTCACCCTGCCACATCTCACATTTTCAGTTCATTCTGTTGCACTTTATCACTGAAATACACACCCCGGCGGAGACACCTACCCTAGGACGGCCCCACGGCCCCGCATCCACCCCAGGAGGATACCACAGGGAGGTGTTTAGAGAGAGCGCCAGGCCCAAACGAGATGGGCCTATGTACCCCACTACCCCGCGCCGCTCTCACTCTCAACACGGCCACAAGCAAGGAAGCAGTCCCGGCCAACTACATCTCAGCCTGGCCAGCCATCGCCAGGATCAGCGTGGGACTTGTCTACAGGCAGTCCCATACAGCACCACGGTACCGGCCTCTGTCCATACTGGAGAAGGATCGGCCACTGAACGTCCTTCAGCTGTTGACCCCTGCAGCACCGAGGTATTGGCCACTGTCCATACCGGAGAAAGAGCAGCCACTGTACGCCCTCCTGCTGCAGTCACCCCTGGAATCAGCCCTGCGGTGGCGGCCTCTGTACACCCCGGGTTGGACATGATGGCCGCTGTACACGTGTCGGCTGGCAAGCCAGGGAAAGGCAGAACCGTGACAACGGCCACTGTCCACGTCTGGGAAGGGTCAGCCACTGTAAGCCCTTCATCTGCCTCCTCCTCCTCCGGGAGCAGCACCGTGGTATCGACCACTATCCATACCAGGGAAGGGTCGGCCACTGTACGCCCTTCATCTGCGGCCTCTAGGGCTCCCCCTTAGGAGGAAGTCCCTGACTCAGCCCACTTGTCACCCAGAGGCCGAGCGGGATGCCCTTCTCACTCTCCCCACAGGTGTGGTCCCCAGAAGGAGCTGCCCTTTGAGGAGTGATGGCAGGGCCCGATCCTGGGAGAGGGAATCCACGACCTAAGAGTCGCCCCTGGATGACGCCCAGCACTGACGGATGCCACCTGGAAGGGACGCCACAGGCAACTCCTGATGGTGGTCCAGCCCAGTGGTGACCACAGCCCCCAGCCACCCAGGGACGTCCCCAGGACCCCGGGGTGGGACTTCCCAAGCCCATCCCGCTGACGACCCTCCGCCAGGAGTAAATGGCAGCAGGCGCGTCTTCTGGCCTTGTTTGGACCTAGTCCTGAGGGCCACCTGCCAGGTCGAGGCCCCATTAAGGAAGGGCTTCCCTGCACCCCGGACTGCAACCACACCATGGCTACCTCACCCCCTGCAGTAGCCCTGTGTCTCCTACGGGAGGGCACGCCTGAGGACCAGTCCCCTACGCCCAGGCGCCACTTCTGATTAAGCCCAGTTTTCAGCAGACCAAGAAGCCCCCTAGTGTAATAACAGTGACACCCTACAGAACAAGGACTGACAGTGTCTGAATTATATGTCTTATTCACCTCAGTGGTACAGTAAAGACTGACAGTGTCCATATCCATCTCAGTGACACCCCTAATGTACAGTGAGAATTACCTAAGTCTGAAACTAACGAGTGGTACACTAGGACTGTACGGGAAGGACTATAGGTTCAGGTTTAGGTTCAGGTAATGTTCGGGAGTATAGCCTTTTTAACGGCACTCCCTGATGTTACTGGCGCTGTCTGGTTACACTTTTCTTTAATCTTGTTTATGTCCCATTTTCTTTTCCCTTATCTTCCAAAAAGAATAAGTAATTTCCTTTGTTTCATCTATATTTTCATTTTCAAATAAGAACTTTCCAGTAACATTTTTCACACTTTCTTCGTAAGGCTGCTGTAATCTAATGCACTTTCTCCTTTCCTCGTTGTATGCTGGGCACCACATAATAAAGTGAGTCAAATCTTCCTTTATACTGTCACATAGGTCACATTTTGTCTCCTCTCCTCTAAACCTTTTCCTGTCATTTAAATTTAAGTTGTTAGTTCTGCATTTAAATAATAAAACAGAGCTCTGTCTATTGCCGTATGCACTTTCTTGGTTTCCTAATTCTGTTCTCCATTCTCTATAAATACTTAAGCTTTCTTTCTCATTCATAATCTTTTTCCATTCTATCCTGTCCCATTCCTTCACTTTTCTTCTTATTTTTTCGTCCGTACTATTTTTCATTGCTCCATCTTGCACTCCTATTTTCTTTAACTCTTTGTCAAGCACCTTCATCCATCTAGTCTTCTGTTCCTCTCTTGTGACCTCTACTAGCCTTCTTAACAAATCATTTCCTTCTTCTTTCATGCTGTAGCTTAAAAATTTCCATTGCCCCTCTAATATTCTAGCCTTCATGGATGCTGCACCAATCTCTCCCCTCTGAGCTGCTATTTGAGTGTAGCTGGATGCTCCCAAAATCATTCTATAAACACGATTTTCCACTCTTTGTAGTTGGTCTATTTCTTGTTTGGTCATATCCATCACACTGACTCCGTATAATATCGATGGTAATGCTATACTTTTCCAGAAAGTTTTCCCTATTTATAATCTTGGGCAGCTTTGTTTTATCACTGGATATGCTATATTTGCCAATTTTCGTGCCTTGTCCGACATTACTTTCTTTTGTTCTTTAAAACTATTCTTACTATCATTTATCATTAGACCTAGATATTTAATTTTGTCTCCAACTTTTATACCTATAATATTATCTGGTTTTTCTTTCAAATTATAAATTAATATTTGACACTTTGTCTTATTCATATCCAATCCGTATTTTCTACTCACTCTAATTGCTTCATCTATCACCTCTTCTATATAGACTGTGCCTATAACTCCTATGTACTGTTGGTGAATATGGTTGACTGATGGTGATTACACTTGTATATATTGTGTGCAGTAATAATTGTGTACCAAAGCCTGACATTGTCCACATCACTTATATTGTATATAATTGCTGTATATTGTAAGAAAATCAAATTAAGGCAATATATGTGTAAGGGTGGTCTGCTGAGTTTTTATGCCCTGTTCCTCTTGTGTGTGTTTTAGTTCGGGTCTCGAAAGAGGACTCCCCTCAGTAGCTAGTGTTCTTAGGGCGAGAAGTCGACCTAAAAACACCTAGCATAACAATCACAACTATATCTTACAGCTACGCCTCACACTGCCACTCTTCACATCAACACATCAGTGTTATACTGAATATTGCTTTTACACCTCACAGAGTCACGTCTCACATATATACTTTAAACTGGCGCTGACGAGGAGATTTTATGTGGTGGAGCTGTGCGCCTGGGTGGAGCAGCTGAGGAGTCCACGCGGTAGCCAGACCTCCTCACGTTTGCCCAAACCTGACCCTGGTGAAGGGCTAACACAAGTGGGTGGCGGATCCTAAAACGGTGATTGTACTATACTGTGACTGTAGGACTAGGACTATCCAAGGGAAGCAGTTGCATCAATCTTAATGCAACAACAACAACAACAGGAATAGGTACACTTCACGCTCTCCGACCTACTATACATCTCCGACTATACACAAACATTACTAACACTCTGAAATACCCTTCCCATCAGCTCCACAACCCCACACATAAACCCTCTGGAAACACTGTAAACCGTCTGATCCAATCATAACTTCCTTGTCGAAGTTAACACAGTTCCCCTATCAGCTGTCAATAACTCTGACTGCCAGAGGATGTAGAGGTTCGTGTTAACTCGTAACTTTTTGTCGCGTATCCCCATGTGTCTATATGTATCATCTGTTTATCTGCCAGTCTATTTACCTATCTATCTATGTATGTATGTATCTTTCTATCTATCTGTCTGTCTATATCTGTCTATCTTTATAACTATATAACTATAGAGATACATACATACAAACATTCATACATACATAGATTGATATTGACAAGACTGAGGTTAATAGTTCTGCCAATATACACTTGCATCACAATTCTTTTTTCTGTGTCAGTTGGTACATTCACCTTTAGCCACTTATCAAGGAATGTGTTCACCAAGCTGAATGAAATACTCTGGCCATAGCTAGAAGAAACTGAAGCTAAATAATCCTATTTTGAAATTTAATGTAACACAGTAGATTTGATATTTATTCTGCAGTGAACATTATTCTCCCTCTGCCACATCATCACTTCATTTATCTTCAGATTCTATGGCTGTACTTTTTACTCTGTCCTGGACATGTTGTCGGGAGTAATAATCAGTAAATGAAAATATATCTGAATGTTGCCGTTGACACATTTGGCAGTACTGTAGCCAAAACTCCAGATAAACCAACGAGGGCCGGAAAAAGGTTGAGTGTTGTGAAGGACAGGTTGTGCAGCAGAGGATGTGGTTATTTGCCATCACGGACTGTGTTGTAATTACCAACGCGTGAATGATCAGTGAGCGGAAGTTGACCCTGTTCCACTGGGTATTCTGATGATAATTCTCTGACTTCGTTTCTCCTATAATATATGTAGATCCTGTTCACCTGATTATACTGATGAGTATAAGATTAGAATGTTAAAGATAATGATAACTATGATAATGACACAGTCGTAGCATCAACCCCTCCCCACTATGAATATACTGTGTGTGTGTATCGGGATCCATACTGTCATGGGTTTATGCTGCTCCTTGCCACCTTTCTCTTACTAGTTTATTTCAACTTAGGCCTAGGAGAGGGCATCACAGCGTACAGGATCGCTATTATGTGTACTGTGAAGCAAATCCCCGGACAAGATGCACCAGGGAGCAGGATAAACTTAGGAGATTACGACCAGGGATGTGCACAGGAAGAGGATATTAATTCCTCCATCCCTCAGCATCAAAACGCAACAAGGATGACTACATGTGAAGTACAAATCCTGCCATCCCTGCCATAACAGGTGAACCTTATACAAGGCTGATGACCTGTTAAATTTTGGTATGTTACACCCGTGTTGTAATATAGAGAGTGAAGGTATTGATCTGATATTCATGTGTCTGTGTTTCTGTTTGTCTGCATGTGAGCAAAGTATACCAGTTTTGATCTGGTTAACCAAACTTGGTGAGAGAGTTGAAGGTTAACCAAGGGGTTAACCTAATGTTTTTTAGAATAATAAGTCAAAGGCCAAAGTCATATTGCACTGTCAACTTAAGCAGTTTTCATGCGATCTAGACCAAACTTGGAGGAAGCGTAAAAGTCAGAGCATGAACAAAGGGATAGAGATTTGAAACGTATCAGTCAATTGTCAAGGTCACAGTTTAGGACCAAAGATCGGCCATTCTTTGTCTGTATATGAAGTGAATTACTAAAGGAGATCTGAACAAACTCTAACCAAACTTGGTGGAAGGGTTGAACGTTAGCTAAGAGGCTACTTTTCTTAATAGAATAAATAGTCAAAGGTTAAGGTCACATAGCATGGCCAGAAATTGTTTTAAGCTACTTAGACCAAAGTTTGTCCAGTGGTTCGAGAAAAGTCTCGGAAGAAGCCTAGAATTTGAGAATAATCAGTCCAATGTCAAGTCACTGGGAAAGATGAGATGTTATGGTCACATGACAACGTCATTTTTTCTGTTTGACCCAGTAATCATTGTGGAAGGGTAGAGGGCAAAGAAAGGATGAAGGAGCATAAATCTGAGAACAATTCATCAGTGGTCAAGGTCACAGGGCAAGGTTCTGTGTTCAGCAATGTAACCATATTAGTTTTTATTCGATTTTGTTCAAACTTGGTGAAATGGCTGATGGTTGTTCAGTCAAAAATACTTAATTTGGGGAACAATTGGACAGAGACTAAAGCCACAAGTCAAGGACAACATCAACTGTTTTGATCCTATTTCAACCAAGCTTGGTGCAATGAAAAAAGTGTTTAAATGTCGTTCGCTTAGAATGGATGTAAAGAGAAGGCTGTATGAGGGTGTTGTGGTACCGACTGCATTATATGGGGCTGAAACATGGAATATGGGTGTAGAAGAGAGGAAAAGTTTGAATGTAATGGAGATGAGATGTCTGAGGAGTATGTGTGGAGTGACGCGTATGGATCGAGTGCGAAATGATGAAGTGCGAAGGAGAACTGGAGTTGTTCGGGAGATGGCTGGTAGAGTTGAGCAGAGGGTGTTGCAATGGTTTGGGCATATGGAGAGAATGGATAATGAGCGATTGGTGAAAAAGATAACTAGATCTGATGTGAGAGGTGTAAGGCTGAGAGGAAGACCACGAATAGGATGGATGGACAGTGTGAAGAGAGCCCTGGATGCGAGAGGGATGTCTGTTGAGCAAGGAAGAGTGGCTGTGAGTGACAGAAATAAATGGAGAGAAATTGTGAATGAATAAATGATGACGCAGCCCTGAGGGGATATTCTCCCGCATTTGGTCTGATCAGCTAGTCAGGTCAGGTGCGGGTAAGGGGATGGGTCTATTATGATGTGGCAGGGGTAAACCAGTTCTGCTGTCGGGCCCTGCTGCGGATGTCACTGATTGCATTGCGCAGTTGACCCTTGTGCAGTGTGGTGCAGTGAGGATCTGTCCGTTCTCCCCTTTGGGGCTAAGATGCGAATGAATGTGTTTGAATGGATGAGTAAATGGAGAGTGAGTCGTCCTGTCTCGGCTACCTCCCTTTCCTTGGGGGAAGCAGCCTAGGTATATAGATAGATAGATAGAACATTTTGTGACGGTAAATATCACACTTGTGGGTGGTTGGACTGTATTCCATTCAGGTGAATGATTTGTCTAGTATATTGCAATCTACTTATAGTTAACAGGATCTAAATATGGTATTTTTAATGGACGTTGAGACTGTGTCCATAATAGGGTAAACAAAGTCAGTATTTTTTTTTAATAGAAACTTACTGTTATAATAGTTTGTGCGTGGGGAGGGGGGGTGTTGCTGGGGAAATAATAACCCTTCGACCACAGGGATGTCCATTACATGAGCTAAATCGTCTGGTGTTGGAAACGGTTGGAATGGCGATGTACTGTAGGTAATGACGATGGTGTTGATGGTGATGACGATAATGATTACGATGATAAAGCTGCTCAAGTGCGGAAGCGTGTAATATCCTCTATAGGAAGATAGGGTGGGGAGTGGTGTGGTAGAGATTTGGTGGTGATAGTGGTGGTGGTGGTGGTGGTGGTGGTGATGTGACTTGAGTGTGATGATGGTGGTGGTGATGTGGTGTGTTAAGAAGACGTGTCTGTAAATGCGGTGGGGTTGACATTTACCACAGGTCGAAGGATTTGGTTGGTGCTGGTGCCAGGACTCTAAAGTATCATAACACACTACATAATAACTAGTAACGTATATATGTCATATAGAGGTTAGATGAAAGTCATGCCTAAGCGAGAGGGCTACAGGAAATAACGTTCTCACATTCTCAGTTAGGATTTTCAAACACAGAAAAGTGTGACGCTGGATGGAAAGTCCGCAGGCTCGGGAAGGTTCCACACACCCGTGCCCATACACGTGACACAACCAGTCATATACAGGAGAAATGGGAGAGGCAGGTCAGAAAGGGTTTAGGAGAGAATAGAGACACGGTGAGGAGAGGCAGAGAGCGCGAGGGGTTAAACAGCTCTCACCTCAGTGAGATACTATTACTCACTCCAGTACTATTCTTGAGATATTCCTTTTGAAGAAAATAAAAACTGCAATCAAACCCCAGACTCATCGTTATCTTTCTCGTCATCAAAGACAAGTACAACGACACATTCTCTCCTTTCGTAAAACCTCTACTAATCAACACATTGTTACAATAGCTGGGAGACGATTACGATATAATTTTTACAGTTACTACATATTATACAGGGATGGACTCATCAATTCCTACACTACCAGAAACGAAATGAAGGTGGAGACAGAAGGAAAAAGACATGGTCTGTCCTGGTAAAATTATATATATATTTTTTTTTCCGAAGCGGTTCCTTCGTTGCTTTTACCTTAATTGTATACATATAATTGACTTGTACATTTCCTGTAATTCTCCTATGCTTCTTTTGTTTTCATTCATCGGCTTATTTAACATTCTACATTTCTTCACCATTAGTTTCCGTTTTTCCTTTACTTAAACTCTTTGGATAAGTTTAGCTTCTCTTTGTCATATAGATTTCGACAGGACAAAACTGTTCATGCACTGCAGTGAAAAGATAATGTTACTCATCACTGTCCCTCCATATTTCATTTCATATTACTGATTTTTTGTTCAAGAAAGCTGGAGGGTAAAATGGACGGCAGTTGTTGGTGAAGGCCTTCCTTGTTGAGATTATTATTACTCTTGTTGTTGTTGTCAGTCCCCTACCAGTAAAACCGGATGGGGACCATAGGCTTGCGCAGTCACGTAAGTACGTCAGTCCGTCTGCAATATCGAGTCCACCCTGTACCTTCTACATGCATGGACAGATGCTGATATACCTTCACACAATTGTTCACCATACCATGGCTGTGTGTCGCGTGCAATTCAGCCATCTACTCCCATGGTAAAGTTGACAACTGGGGTTCAAACAAGGTCGTATGATATTCTGTGTCCGATCTATAACTTACACATGCATGGACAGATTTTAATATAACTTCACACAATTATTGTCCCTCATACCTTGACGGTGTGTCGCGCGGAACAACCAGCCATCTACTCCCAAGGTCAATTACTGTACATATGTATGGTTGTCATTCGGTAGGGGACTTTGTATTGCATGGCAATACTGAATGCACTTATCATTATTATTATTTTTATCATTATTATTATTATTATTATTATTATTATTATTGTTGTTGTTGTTGTTGTTGTTGTTATTATTATTATTATTATTATTATTAATCATTATCATTATTATTATTATTATTATTATTATTATTATTATTATTATTATCATTATTATTATTATAATTAGTTATCATTATTATTATTATTATTATTATTATTATTATAACAACACTTTTCTCATACATTTATAATATTTCTCCTCTTTCTTAACTGGTTATCGCATTACCTCTTCTGCTATAATGTGTGTGTGTGTGTGTGTGTGTGTGTGTGTGTGTGTGTGTGTGTGTGTGTGTGTGTGTGTGTGTGTGTGTGTGTGTGTGTGTGTGTGTGTGTGTGTGTGTGTGTGTGTGTGTGTGTGTGTGTGTGTGTGTGTGTGTGTGTGTGTTATTCATTTAACACATCCTTAGGCTTCTTTCAATATTTGGTCCACTTTCAACCTTCCAATTTCACATTTCCACAAAAAACATTGTGAAACATATGAGAGGGTGAGCGTGGGCAGCCTCTGTCAGGTTGTGTGTCCCACTGATTGACTAATGGACATGTAGCGTTGTGTGGCTCTTGGAGAGAGAGAGAGAGAGAGAGTTTAACAGTGAACTTACTTCCCAATACTGACAAAGAGATGTTAATATTGCTATTTACCTCAGTATTGGCACAAAACCAAAATTATTGTTAATATGCAGAAAGTAGGAGTACTTGTAAGTAAGGTAGTGTGATGTGTGTCCCCAAGAATCAACTTTGCGTTTGCATCAAGGGAGCAAATGGGGTTGAAATTACACCTTGCCTGCGTCGAAGCTTACCTTTCTTTTTTTTAATCTCTCACAGTAAGATACGTTTCCTCTATTTCTTATTCTTCCTACAATCAACGACTTTTTTCCAGGTTAGGAGAGACCAAAAGTTGTGGAAATTTACGACCCGACACTATCCATTACCTACTTCAATACGACATCTCCCGCATCGAAGCCACCAGGAGACGTGGATTTATGCGATACGAGTAAGCTAAGTGAGGTTCAGTATATCTTAGGTAAAAAGTTTATATCAGTAGCCGTAACATCAAAATACTCGTCGGTGGTTCAGATACTGTAAATAAATAACTAATGCAGCGTCTATACAACCTCTCTCTCTCTCTCTCTCTCTCTCTCTCTCTCTCTCTCTCTCTCTCTCTCTCTCTCTCTCTCTCTCTCTCTCTCTCTCTCTCACCAAGCGATGAGTCAAGCTTTATGTCTTCCTTTTCCAGTCTCGTCATGATTTTTTGTTCCTGTTTTGCATGAATGATAGAACATCAGGATCAAATGGCTCATTACTCTGTTATATATGGGACACAGTGTAGGAGAACCATCGATGAGCGGCAATGTATAGTGTTTAATTCTCTGTGAATTGAACATTTACGAGTTTGACATTCCTCTCATGACATTTGGATAAAAAGAAGATTCATAGCTTTGTAAAATGAGTTCAAATTACAACTCCCACAGCCACAGCATTAGGACAGTCACAGTGCTTTAGAATATTCATTGTTAAAAGAATGTACTGTATATGCTATCTGACCTCACACCCACACCGATATCTCTCATACTTGCATATATCAAAGCTGAACTGCAGATACATGGCACCCTCCTTAGTCCTGTTCGCCAGTTTTAACACCAAAATGGGGCTGCCTTTACAACGGACATGATCTTCCATTTCTGCTTCTTTGGAGTGAAACTTCCACATATATACCAAAAAGGAGTAGGATAATTCTCACATCCGCGAGGCAATGGCAACCATACATCTGAAATAAGAGTTATGTTAAATGTAATAAATCTGCGTAAACATACTTTGGATAGTGGATGTAGACAACTGGCAATATAGATGCTGGATATTATACACTGCATATATACAAAGACGTATAAAGAGCACGAATAAAACGGTGAAAATAAGGACCACTGTACAATAGGGATGTGTATGAGGATACTGAGTTCAGAAAAAAAAAAAAAAAAAAGATGTACGTGCTAGAGTGAAATGAGCATCATATTTGAAATCAGTGCCACGATATTGCCTTGGGATTCCAATTTTTGTCTATGAACTTCAATTCTTGTTCAGTAGTGTACTTATTTTTTTTTTTTTTTTTTAATAACAGAACGGAGGAAGGAAAAACAAATGGAAAAAAAAAAATAATCCATACACCAGATTACTGGTGTCCTCTGTTCATAAAATATCTGTAACAGTTAGACTTGAACAGTTGTAGGTTGAAATTTGGAGGAAAACAACTCTGGGGAAGCGAGTTCCAGAGAGATGCAGTTCGGGGAATGAAAGAATTCTGATAGGCAGAAGTTCTGCAATATGGTTGAGTGACATTCCAGTCATGAGCGCTACCAGATGCCCGTGTAGCACGAGGGAAGGCATGGAGAGGTGGCACCATGGACGCAACTTCGTCTGAGCATTTGCCAAAAAAATATCTGTAAAATAATGCAAGGGAGGCAACATTCCTTCTTACTTGCAGGGGAGGTAGTTTATATGTAATGGCAGGGTTGTTAATGATTCTAACAGCTTTATTCTGAATTTTGTCTAGTTGTCTTAATGCAACCTCTCCACAACCATTCCACAAGGGTGAGCAATATTCAAGCTGAGAGCGCACATGACTCTTATAAATTATAGCTAACTGCTCATCTGCGAAGAAGTTACGGACTCTGTACAATAATCCAAGTTTCTTTGAGGCGGTTTTAGCAAGTGATCTGACATGAGAGGTCCAGCTGAGGGCACTGTTAAGTGAGACACCAAGAATTTCAATACTTTTGGAGATGGGAATATTAGAAGCACTGAAGGTAATGTACGAATCTGGCAATATCTGTCTATTAGTAAACTGTATATATTTAGTTTTACTAGCATTAAAAGAGACAAGGTTGTTTTGTCCCCATTCACTGATTGTAGATAGATCTTGATTTATGGAGATGGCTGTATTGAGTTGAGAGGTAGAGATATGAGACTTTGTAAATGGATGTCTGAGTGTGAATGAACTATGTAGTGTTGAGTCATCTGCATATGAGTGAATGGGATTGTGAGTGACAGATAAGAGATTATTAATATGAACCAGAAATAGGGTTGGCGCCAGAACTGATCCCTGCGGCACGCCGGCGTTAATTGAGTGGAAATTCGAATATACATCATCTACTTTTACTCTTATTTTTCTGTCACTAAGATAAGAAGAAATCAAAGGAACAAAAGACGTTAGTCCATAGCAAGGGAGTTTAGACAGCAGGGAACGGTGCCATACTCTGTCGAAAGCTTTAGAGATATCAAGAGCTACTGCATGAGTTTCTCCAAAAAGATCAATTGATTGATGGATGGTATGAGTTAAGAGATTGAGTATGTCAATGGTGGATCTTTCGTGGCGAAAACCGTATTGTCTATCATTAATTAAGTTGTTGGATTCAAGATGTTTAACAATATGCTTGTTAATTAAAGTTTCAAATACCTTACCAAGTGAAGATGTGATAGCTATTGGTCTGTAATTGGAGGGGTCAGACGAACTTCCTTTCTTCGGAACTGGGTGGATATTGGCTTCTTTCCATGAATTTGGGAATAAAGAAGTACGTATGCATAGTCTGAATAATTTAGCTAGGACAGAGGCAAGTTCAGGGGAACACTTTTTCAAAACAATTGGCGGAATTCCATCTGGACCTGGAACTTTGTTGGTAGGTAAATTGTCTAGGATGGATTTTACAAATCTTGTCTGTATTTTAAGTGGGGCAATTTCGGGAGAATCAAGTTCCAGTACTGAGACATTCTGGCTGGTATCATCTATGGTAGAGTTTCTTGCAAAGGTACTAGCAAAGATATCTGCTTTCCCACGTGAGTCATTTGTAATATTGCCATCTGAAGATTTTAGTGGGGGAATGGAAGATGTCTTGTTAAAGTTATTACTGAAAGAATTAAGAGTTGACCAGAATATTCTATTGTCATTAGGGTTGTTAAGTAGTTTTGATGCTTGCTTTTGAAGAAAGTTTGATTTAGATAGATTTAATACTGCTTTTGCATGATTTCTAGCAATTTTAAATTGGGAGAGTGATTCAGGTGTTTTTGATTTTAAGTAAGAGTTATATGCTAATGACTTTTGGGCTGTTGCTCTGGCACAATTGCCATCAAAGCATTTTGGAGAGTTTGATCTTTTAGTGAATTGTTGACTTGGTATGAATAAATCCATACCAGCTAGTATTAAGTCACAAATATGGGACTGGGTAGAATTGGGATCATTAGAGAAGAAAGACTGCCATGGAACATCAGCAAGATAATTTCTAAATCCATCCCAGTCTGCCCTGTCAAAGTGCCATCGGGTCACCCTGACAGGTTCGGAATGGGGAGGTGTAGGAGGGTTAACTAATGAGGCTTTGATGAGATTGTGGTCAGAGGATCCAAGTGGTGACAGTACCTCTATCCTGTATTGATCTGGATTATTTGTCAAGAATAAATCCAAGAGATGGGCATTATGGTCAGGATTATCAGGTATTCTGGTTGGTTGCTTTACCAACTGGGTGAGATTAAACGATTCCGCAAACAGCTCGCATTCTAGACCAGCGTCGTCAGTCCGGGCAGAATGCAATAACCATTCAACACTGTGTATGTTAAAATCACCCAAAATGGTAATTTCATTGCCAAGGGCAAGGTCAAGGTTACTCAACTGAGTGGATATGGAATCAAATACACTGGGTTCCGAAGAAGCATTGGGGGAACGATAAACTAGACAGATATATTTGGTAATGTTTTGGAAATTTAATTTATATAATGAGTAATCAAAACTGGATGAAGTGAAGTTTAAAATAGTATCAACTGCATATTGGGATTTGATATAACAACAGGTGCCGCCCTTGTTTCGAAAGTTTGTAAGGAGATGGTAACCGGGAAAACAAAATGGAGATATATCGGTAGAGGGTGAGATTTGTGGTTCTGTGAGGAAAAGGGCCAAAGGGGATATGGACTGAAGGAAAAAATGAACTGAGTTTAAATTTGTGGTAAGGCCGCGGATGTTGGTAAAGAATAAGGCCGCACCGTCACCTCTTCGCCGACGAGCATTCCCGGAAATAGCAACAGTCGCTGCTGGCACAGTCGCTTGATAGCAACCGGGAGGACCCTGTGCCTCCAGCCCTACCCTGCCGGTGGTGGCAATCCGAGGTACCACCTCATTTGATTGTGAGATTGCAGCGGCCATTACTAAAGATGTGAATAGAAGGTGTGATATGTTATGCGCATGTAGTGTGGTGTAGACAGTAGAAGGTAGAGGTATCATGAGAGCATGCTGGCCTACTCTCTGTGTAAATGAATGCACTGAAAATGTTCAGAAAAGGGAGATGGTCAGGATCAAGTCCTGAGGGCTGGTGAAACGGGAGCTCCAGCTCTCCCTGTCACCAGCTTGCCATCAACCTCGGGAGTACTGCCCTGTTCGACTGGTGCTACAGTCTACTCCTCTATGCTACTTATTATTCTCTTCAAGAAAACAGCAGATATTAGCATCCAAAATCAGCACGTTGTATGCTGCCTATGTGACAGTATTAATGACCACAGGTTTGGAGGACGATAGAAAAAAAATCAGACACTTACCGGCCAGTACGGTAGAGGAATATGACAGAAAAGATTATCCTTAGTATTATCGCCAACATCATCATCGCTGTGACTTTAACCGTTCAGATGAGGACACGATCATTATCATAAATCAAAATCACAACAGAAAGCGAATGGAATGATGAAGAGTGGAGTCTTCAGCGAAAGAGTGGTTAGGGTTAGATGTACAGCTTAGAAGGTCACTGATGAATAGAGGGAAGAGAGTTAGTGATAGGACAGAGCCCAAGGGAACACCATTATTGACAGCTCTTGGAAAAGAACGGTGGCCGTCTAAAACATTAGCTACTGAACGACCAGAACGGAAACTAGAGATGGAGGCACAGACAGAAGGATAGAAACCGTAAGAGGGCAGTTTGGAAATTAAAGATTTATGCCACACTCAATCGAAAGCCTTTTGGGATGTCAAGTGCAATGGCAAAGCTTTCGCCAAAGTCACGAAAGGAGAATGACTAGGAAACTGAGAGATAGGTGAGAAGATCGCCAATGGAGCGTCCCTGACGGAACCCATACTGACGATCAGAAAGAAGTTTGTGACAGTAAGATTTTTTTTTTTTTTTTTTTTTTTTTTTTTTTTTTTTTAAAGAGACTCGAAAGCTTTTGTAACACCAGAAGTTGAAGCAACTGAGCGACAGTTATAGGGATGGAAATGATCACCCTTCATTGGTAGAGGCTAAATGAAAGCAAACTTTCGGTTATAAGGATAGGTACAAGTTGACAGACAAAGGCAAAAGAGTTTACTTAGGCAGGGTGTAAGCACAGATGAACAGTTCTTGAGGAAAACAGGAGGGACTCCATGAGGCAGATATGACTTGTTAGTACTGAGGTCAGTGATGGCAGAAAATACGTCAACTTAGGAAATTTTAATGTTAGCCATGGGGAAGTTAGAGTGGGGAAGTGATGGAGGAACAGCACCCGAATTGACTAAAGTGGAATTGGACAAGGAAGTCTGAGAGAAGAATTCTGCATTATCAGTAGAAGAAATAGCTGCAGAGCCATCAGAGTGGAAAAGGCAAGGAAAGGATGATGAGGTAAAGTTGATAGGAAGGTTTTTGGCTTGGTGCCAGAAGGAGCTGGGGGAATTCGAGTTGGAGAGTCATTATTTTTAGCAGAGAGAAGAATAGACTTAGCACGAATCGGGGCAGAAACATAAAAGAAATGAGATTCAGGTCTTGGTTTGTTCCAATACCTTTTGTAGGGTTTCTCCTTGTTGTGGACAGCATAAGAACAAGCGTGATTAAACTGTTTTTCTTTTCTTTTTTTTTTTTTTTGCATTTGTCATAGGATATGAGAAAGGAACGTATGCTTCCATGACCGAGAGAATAACCTCCGTAATGTGCAAGGCACACTCAGATGGCTCTCGGCCATGGAAGTGATAATCTTTCCAGGTAAAATTAATGAAGTACTGCCTGAGGGCCTCCTAATCAGCAGCTGCAAAGTGCCACAACAGATTCTTCTGGGAGGGTCCACAGGTCTTACTGGAGCGATAGGACAGATTAAAGTGATAACGTTGTGATCAGAGGAACCCAATGAAGAGGAAAGCTTAACTGTGTAAGCAGAGGGATTAGTTGTAAGAAGGAGGTCAAGTATGTTGGAAATCTCTCCAAAGAGGTCAGGGATACGGGTAGGATGCTGTACAAGCTACTGTATGTCATTAACGATAGAAAAGATGTAGACTTGTTCGCCAGGGGGATCAGTTAAAGGAAAGGAGTGCCAAAGGTGGTGGTCAACATTGAAATCTCCTAGAATGGAGATTTCAGAGAAGAGAGAAATTTTACCTACCAACCGATAACCGTGTTCATATCTGTCTGTCTCCTTCCCTGTATATCTGGCAGTCTGTTTATCTATCTACCATTCTATCCATGTTTCTGTACATAAAGAACAATAACTAGCTGTGAAATATGGCTGTCTAATATTGTAAATGTATCTCTGTATTTATCTGTGTACCTACGTATCTATCTATCTTGGTTTCTGTGCCTCTCTATCTATCTATTTATCTATCTATCTATTTATGTATCTATTTACATGAACACCATATATCTACCTAATATACTATTACTGTGTCTCTGTTTATCTACCTGTCAGTCATGCTATCTATCTTTCTATCTGTCTGTCTATCTATATGTCTGCCTATTTAAATATCTAACTTCTCATGTTTCTAGCAGCCATGGTTCTAAATTCATACAGACCTCGGTAGGATGAAAATATCACTTAAAATATATTGAAAGCTCATTACCTTTTCTCGATAGTAAGGTATTACATAATGGAATGTAGTTTTCGTTTTTACTGCATTTAACAACATATAATTGACAAACCAAATTGAAAAATATTTGAAATTTCCATTAACAAACACATACTTCATGTCATCACGAAGGTATTCAATATTACATTTTGCAGAAACACAGTTAGTCCCTTCTGTCCATCATTTTAAGTACAAACCAGTCATCCTTGCTTGTTTTGTTACACACGCACATATATGAACTTTGAATGACACATAACCATTACCCGAAATTTTCCTCTTCACTATTTATGCTAAACGAGGGAAATGGTAGTTGTGGTGTTTTGGATGGGGACAGTTTCACAAAAAAATCTGATTTTTTTTTTTTCCATCTCTTGTGAAGGTTCAGCACATATGTCAGAGTTCCACATCGTTTTACTTGTACAATGTGTTTCTGACGAATGCCATTTAAATTGTAACCTCCTGTACCATACATACATTAGTTCCTATATAAAGGAAAATATGTTGTATTACAGAAGTACCGGTATGTTTGGCTCCAGTATGATAATATAATGGTTCACTTATAAAGGAATAACAAACTGAAATTTGTGTGCAAATGAAAACCGCGGTAACAGAGTGTCCAGTGGAAAGAACCATGTTTATATTCAGGCACAACCAAATTCATTTATTTCCTTCATGTGTAGAGTAGAAATTGCTGCTTATCATACCAGCTTCTTATCCATACACAAAAATTCTTCACGTCTGAGGGAACAGCACCGATAAGTACTTCAGCTCTGTCATCCCTTTCTAACTTTGCTCACACCATGACTGAATCACACCCGACTTTGGAAGGGGGGGATGGATTTGTTAAGAGTACAAGGGTGCTTTTTTTGTATATTTTATTGTAAATTAATTACTTTGCTTCCAGGTTTTGATGATGAAAAAATCCATGAATGCAAGTTTCCAACCTTTGTCAGTGATATTCATGAACAGACCAGCAGGGGAGAGGCAGGGAGGCAGGGGTTTGGCGGGTATACAGGGGCGAGGCAGGAAGGCAGGAGTTTGGTAGTTGTACAGTGGTGGAGCAGGAAGGCAGGGGTTTGGCAGGTATACATGCGTGAGGCAGGAAGGCAAGGATTTGGCAAGTATACAGGGGTGAGGCAGGAAGGCAGGGGTTGGGCAGGTATACAGGGGTGAGGCAGGAAGGCAGGGGTTTGGCAAGTATGCAGGGGTACGGCAGGAAGTCAGGGGTTTGGCAAGTATACAAGGATAAGGCAGGAAGGCAGGGGTTCGGCAGGTATAGAGGGGCGAGGCAGGAAGGCAGGGGTTTGGCAGTTATACAGTATTCTCGCATATCGTCTTTAATTTCGTTCCAGGCACTAGACAAACTTTCACAGAAATTATCTACAACATTAGGACCCATGTAACTCCTGTTTTTTTTACCACTTCGCCCTGTCTGTCCAGAATAAGAAAAACATAGCCAATAGTGTTATGTTTAGCCACGATGCTACCTTGTTCCTGGCATGGTGTATTAATGGTTTCTGGATCAAAGAAACACAAGTGAGAGGGTGCATAACTATATGCATAATTATTCTTACACTTCAGTTTTCAATCTCTGGTGGGAAAAGGAGGCTTTCTGTAAAATTACACTGACATTCATGTTCATTCCCGTCAATATTATGTGGAAGGACACTGAAACATATCCGACAAAACTGATATTCTGGAGGGGACGGAGGAAATCTGGGAAGCTTCCGGAAGAAATCATCTAAATTTTAAATGAAAGACAACTGTCTATCTCCCAAGAGTATGAGAGGGATAACTGTCTTATACTTAGAACTTCCCTTTCATGAAAGTATGAAATGATGTCTCATTTTATCTGCCGAATCCTGAGTAGGCGTACACACATACAGGGACACGTGCTTAAGACGCTCCAATTTAGGCAAAGTCTCCCATGAAATTGGAACATCAACTCCCTCTGTGTTCACCAGCCCTTTACACTGATTTATGCTGGCAGTTTTCTCTCTAATTCTCACCCAGTTTTTACCCATACGCTAGAGCCTGTAGGCAGCAATACACTGAATGACACCAAAAAATGGGAGAAATGGCGTTCCCCCGAGATAGACGCTGTATTGGATCATATAGTCCCGCTAGGTTACAGAAGCGCGCTACCACTCCCGGCACGGCAGTGCCGGGCGAGGCTCGAACTCGCAATAAGATTTTGTTTACCGCTTTGGATAAATACTTCATTTCCTCTACGAACACCTTCGGGGTAAGCTACATATTTGCCTAGTCTGTTATGAATGGCAAAAATACAGTAGTTGATACTGAATACATCAACACTACAAATGAGTAGCCCCGATCCTTTCTGTTCGTTCATTTATGCTTCTCTAATTTTTCATAAAAGTGACCTATCCACATATCAACAGTGTCTTCTACCCCTTTTCTAGTTATTGTTTTCGTTCTAAAACCAAAATGAAATGAGGAGTTATCTGTGTCACTGTCTGGATTAATTTACATTAAATTTATTGACTTAGCAAATATTTTAAGTGAAGGGGGAAACACCCTGCTATGACTGCCAAAGTATGAAATAATTTCATTGATAAAGAAGTTTTTATGTGCTGTAAAATAGCTGAGTGGGTCATTTTTTACATGTTCACGAATGTTATACACGTCCCTCGTGTAATGACGCAGGTATCCCTCGATGATATCAATCAGAATGGGGTTTACAGTAGATGGCTGAATTCCACTGGGCCCCGCTATAGGCGAGGGAGATATGAGGGCGGGGGAAGAGGGGCTGCCTATACTTGGATCAGGAAGGGTGTGTGGGGATGGGGAAGCAGGCACTGTTAGGGGACCGACAGGGGTGGGGAAGGACTAGGAAGCACGTGGAACAGCATCCGTGCTCGCAGATCTCATTGCCTCATTCCACAAAACAACTACAGTACATTGGAGGAAAAAAATGTATAAATGAACTTATAAAGACATTAATTTCCTTAACGATAGTTGCTTCGGTAAGTACTAGAAAAAACTCATGTATCTTGCTGACATGTGACTGGTAATATATATATATTTTTTTTAATGTGAGTCTTTAGATGCAAGATCATTTTATTTTTTTCTCTCCATCACTCATGTAGGCTAGTAACTCTACCCCACCAAAATTTTCCAAAGAATACCTACCAAGCTGATGTGTGAATGTTCCTCCACGGTCTTTAGAAGACGATGAAGGACCTAAAAAAGATAAAGAAAGTATACAAGATTTTACTTTTTAATGCAAGACTATAAAGATGAGATCTTTTTTTATATCTCCACAATAAGCTTCTAAAGGATATTTACCTTGCTGATGTGTGACTGTTCCTCCACGAACTGTAGAAGACAATGAAGGACGTAAAAATTAATAAGAAATATAATTAAGATTTTTTTCAATGCAAGGCTTTATAGGCGAGATCATCATTTTTTTTTACATCACTCATTGTAGTCACGCCACCATACCGTAAGTTTCCAAAGGAAAAATCGCATACTTACACGAAGTGTGAGCTTGATGTTCCACTGATAGAAAAAAAGTGTCCACAGTTTTCATAGAGACTGCTGGCATGCATGCTCTGTCAGGGGTGTAAATACCACCACGCACACTTCACAGAGGTTAAGTTCAACTGCTGCACACACTTGGTTAGGATCACTAATAAATTGAGCACAGTGTTCGCAAAACTGCATTGTAGGAATACTCATGCGAAGTGTCTCTGATTAGGCACCCACAATGTTCACAAAGTTCAGCGCGGGATTGCACTGAAGTAACACAGTAGCGATATTCATGCTTTAATGTTCTCTTCCACCCACACAGAGTAAACACTTCACGTTCCTTCCTTTTCAGAAAAGAAACTTGATCACAGCCACGCGGTACTCTTGTATGAACTGAAGTGTCGGTTAGGAGTCCCCTACAAGATGAACTAGGTAACACTTACGGAACTAGAACAGCTGTCGGAGTGGTAGCGTCCCCCTGTTACCTGTGTCAGGACTCCATATTATAATAATACAACTCATAGATAAATAGACAGATAGATAGATAGAAGCACCAAGCCAGGGTGTGAGATATGTAGTATCAGTGAGAATCAGGCAAAAGGAAATTAGCTTGCAACTCTTAATATGAAGGAATGCTGGTCCTGCACCGGAAGCTGTACATACACACAGACATACAGTGTTCTAGATGTTTCCACGACAGTATAACACACGTGACACGATCCCTGCTAAACGAGAATGTAGCAATCAGAGCTCAGAAAGGGGCAAGCCATAGAACCGACAGGTAGTAGGGAGAAGGCTAGCAACAGGGGTGAGAGGGTGGCAGAGAGAGATAGAGCGAGACAGGGAGGTAGCTAGCGGGACTCTATACTTCACTCGTGTGTCAGAGACTTTGTTAATATTTCCAAGACAAATAAAAGTAGTCCCATACTAATCTTTACCTCTCCTATCATTGCATGACAAAAGGGAACGAAGATTATCTACTTACAAAACTACTCACGTATAACAACCTGTAGCCCCGAAACACCTGCCATTGATGGCGCTGCTTCTTAAAAAGGCGGGAGTTAGTCAATTTCTTCCATTGTGGTGAGCGGACGTCTGTCGCATGTGCTTGGTAGCGTCCCCCACGCTACCTGTAGGCCGAAAAACCTGCCATCGATAGCGTTGCATCTAAAAAAAGATGGGAGTCAGTCACTCTGCCCAAAGTGATGAATGGAAGTCTGTCACATTCATGTGTTTAGTGGAAAGTATTTAGAGTCAGGAAAGACGTTGTATGCTGGCTTCTTGGATCTAGAGAATTCATATGACAAAGCAGACAGACAAGGAAGGTGGAATATGCTGAAAATACATGAAACAGATGAGAAATTGTTCAATGCTGCCAGGAATATGTATGCGACTATGATGGATGAGTTTGTTAGGTGTTTGTTGGTGGGGCTGGACAGAAATGTGGAGATAGGTTTCTTAAGTTATGGATAGGATCTGGAGGTGTGGATAGGACTGTGGAGTATTGGATAAAACTATGGAAGTCCACGTGAAGGGTGAACTAAGATTTTTTATTTGAATATGGGACTGAAACACGGATCTGTCACTGGCTCCGTGGTTGTTCAGTATATTGTGTCGTAAAAAAATCCAATGCATGACAGTGGATGTTGGCGAGTCCTTAGTGAATGATGGTAGGGCTTGGAAATTGCCTGTACTCTTGTTTGCTGATGATGCTGTATTGTTAAATGAAAATGAGTGGGATTTACAAGGTTTGGTGAATAAGTTTGGGAGTTTGTATGAGAAAAGAAATCTACAAGTGAGTAGTGAGTAAAGTTATAGTCTTAGAAAGGAGTAAGATGCGGAGTACAGAGTAAAGATGAAGGACTGATTTTAATACTTTACTACACGGGCGCAGGTCTTTCAAATTTCATAATTCATATGGGTCTTTTGCAGGTGGATTAGGATAGGTTAGGGTAGAAGTTTTGCTTCTGACAGAAAATTAGGTCTTTAATCTTGGGTGTGGTGGCAATCCTAGGTGGTAAAAAAGGGGGGGAGGGGGTCTGTGTGGTGAAGTCCCCCTGTTGGGTTAGTTTGGTGGGATCATCAGTAAACAAGCTTCCACAGGCGTCCAGGCAGCTTTCTTAAATACCCAAAAATAGTTAAAATTTGTTTTATGTACGTTTTCTAGTTAAAAATTAACGAGCCATTATCTGTGTTGTATATTGTCCCAACGATACTTTCCTTAAGAACGTGAGAATGTAAAATGTAAAAAGAAAAATGGAATTGCCACGCCCTTGTGGTAAAGATTTACCAAGCCAGGATATAGACTGTGAATGACTTGAAATAAGTAAGTATTGTGATGGACAGGGACGGAAGTGCAGAGGATGTGGTGCTTGGAAGGGTATTTTAGAGAAGAAAATTAACGTTGCTGGTTCACTGAGAAGAGTTATTAAGCATACGAAAGTGAGTATGGTAGTTGACCAGAGTAGCTGCATTCTAGTACGGTGATCCCTGTTTGAACGTTTGGAAGTGAAGCTTGGACCCTGTTGGAAGAACAGGTAAAGAGTGAGAGGAGTGGAAATGAGTTATATGAGAGGAGCATGTGGAGTTCGTGGAGACAGGCAGATAAATGAAGGAGCGTTGTAGTACTGATGTGGATGTGCATGAAATTAAGAGGAGCATGTGCAGTTATATGGAGACAGACAGACAAATAATGAAATAACCTAGAGGAGCGTTGCAGTGTTGATGTGGACGTGCTTGTACGTGGCGAGAACAAACTCTCATAACAATGATTTGGTCTAAATTTTAACCTCCGTTATAGGGCCAGTGTCATAGGTTGATATGTAATTCCAATCAGGTTAATGTAATTCAGCCGTTGAACCAAGAGAACTCCCCTCCAGCATATGTTAACTTTCCGACCAGGAGTCTGCTCTCTCTGATTTTAACTTAATCTCCCGGCTGAAATCTTTACATGAGATTACTTCCTCAGACCACATTAGTTCATACGAGAGGGAAACACGATTATCGGGACTTTCACCTTTAACTACTCATTGGCTTATCTAACTTCTTGGACACCAACCTTAACGCCACTCCAACCCAGCAGCCTCCTCTTTGCAACCCCCATTAGTACCTCATTAATATTCCTGATAATCGTCTTTCTCTCTCGTATTAACTAATGTAGACAAGCATTGTAATGAACTTATAACAAACCGAAATGTATAAACGTTCATGTCACAAGGGGTCAATAAAATTATTAGTAAAGACATATTTCAGAAAGATATATAAATATATAAAAAGGTAAGCAGTGGCATGAAGGAAGGGGGTAGTGGAGCAGGTATGAAAGAGTTGACCTGGAACAAAGGATTAAGACACTTGAGACAGAAGGAATTCCTGAAAGGAGAAAATAAGCAAGAACAACAGGTAAAAGATACTTCTCACAAGGGAAGAAATGCAGCTGAATATGTGACCCATACTTGGCAGTTCCCGCTTAAGAGTTTCCCTATACTACGAGATACGACAAGGATATCAATGGCAACACCCCACCCCGATCATTAAACTCAAAACTGGTCTTAGCAACTAAGAAGGAACACCATGCAGAACTGTGTAGAAAAAATGACATATATACGAGTGCATCTGACTCTGTCACAACTCGTGCACATTTCGCTACCACATTTCCCATAGCTATACTTCCCAGATTGTTATGCATATTGCTTATTCCTACATCTTCTTTACAAAAGATGTAAAACAATTATCTGGATTGGAAAAGCAACAGACGTTTGAGGACTGGTGGGAAATGAGAGAGTGAGAAAGAAATTTGGCCAAACCGGCGTGAACACAATAAATACAGGTAACTTGTTGACACCTCTTCCTTGTGACTGAACTCGACCATACCATTTCTTTTCTTTACTCACATACTTAATATATATCACAGGCCAATGCTTGATATTTAGGCCATTGGAAGGTATATATTTTCATCTATCTATCTATCTATCTATATTTATTTATTCATTTATTTAATTATGTATTTATTTGTTTATTGATTGATTCATTGAATTTTATATCCCCCCCCCCTGCAACCTGGTGCATCCCTGGGTGGCGGGTAAGGGAAGTCCATGCGGATAAACGAGATACCATCTAAGACGGCGAAGACCATGGAACTCCCTGTAGATACATAGGGCTCCATCGAATATAAGGTGGCAAAAAAAATTACATCTCATCAGAAACTATGTGCCATGGAGGTGAGATTATTTGCCACAATCCACCCAACCAAACATGAATTCTACTGTTAATTATTTCACGGGTATTCCTGTTGGATCATCTAAAGGTCCAAACACATTGCCTTCTGTGCTTAAGGGCAGTGTGCCACCAAAAGTGAGTAGGCACTGTCTCGGCAATTTAGAGGCTGGAACAAACTAAAATCCATTAAGCCCCGCAGAAAATTACAGGGTTGATACCTAAATGACTGAATTAGAAAACATTAGTTGGGATATTGTAAGTCTGAGTGAAACCCACAGGAAAGAAGAAAAATCAATTCAGCTCCAAGACAGCAACGGCCTGTTTTACTACAAGGGAAGGCAAAATTTAATAGTTAGAGGTGTACGATTTCTATTTAACAGAAATCTTGTAGAGAACATTGTGCAATTCATAAGTGTAATCGACAGAGTAGCATGGACTGTACTTAGACTAGGCAAAAGATACACCTGAAAGTAATAAAAGTATACGCATCAACTTCTCAAAGCTCAGACTAAGCAGTAGATACAGGCAGTGACGACATCTCCCAGATTATGGAAGAAGAAAAGACCAGATTTACTATACTCATGGGAGACGTCAATGCAAGAGCTGACATGTCAAAAAATGAAGAAGCATGTATGGGAAAATCTGGAGTGGGAAAAAGGAATGAAAGGGGACAAATGGTGGTAAATTTTGCAGAAATGTATAACATGAGAATAATGAACACAGTATTTTTTCACAAACGAACAGGTACAAAATGGACCCGGTGGAGTACAAGTGGGAAATAATGAATGAACTTGATTTCATAATAGCAGATATGGATAACACGATCATAAAAGTCACTGTTATCAGCAAAGTAAATATAGGAAGTGATCACAGAATGGTGGGTTGCACAGCCAGATTCAATTTCAGAAGTGAAAGAAAGAAGCTGATTAAAAATAAAAAGATACACCCAAAAAAGTAAGCGTACTCTAAGTATCCTTTCAGTTACCTGTAGATAAGACAAACAGATTTCTGGCTCTAATTTATGCTGAATGTGCCATTGTTAAGTTGACTGGCTAACAAAAGTGCTAAAAGAATCAGTAGAGGCAGTAGGGAAAGCAAATACAGCCAATGCTAACAAGTATTCAAAATGACCCTCCAGCTCATGAAAAGAAGAAAGGATTCCTTTCTTCTTTTCATGAGCTGGAAGTAAAAACAAAGAAAGACGAAATAGAAATAGTGGAGATAAATAAGCTTATCAAAATAGCGAAGATAAATAAGCTTATCTACATGAGATTGAGAGAGGAAAAAAGAATGAGAAACATGGTCCCTGTTGGGTTAGTTTGGTGGGATCATCAGTAAACAAGCATCCACAGGCGTCCAGGCGGCTTTCTTTTGCTTTACAAGAAAGGCGGCTCAAAAGATGTTAGTAAGTATCGACACATTAGCTTTTTACCAGTTATTTACAAACTCTTCACTCAAGGCCTTAAGAACAGAATAACAAATCTGGAAGAAAACCAGCCTCGTGAGCAGGCAAGATTTCGAAATGGGCAATCAGCTACCGATCATCTACACACAATGAGTCAGCTAAGTGAGTCAAGTACAGAATATAAGAAATCACTGTGCTTAAGTTTTGCTGATTACGAAAAGATAGAGAAACATGGTTCAGATCAATGAAATCATACCAAGAAGCGGTGCCAAGGCACAGCAAACCCCTTTTCCGATAGTCATTTTAGTGCAGTGGTTCAAACACAACAGGATATCTAGTCAAAGATGTCACAAATCGTGTGAAAATTGATAATCTTATTCCCATTTGAAATTTTACACCCGACCCACCTGACACTGACCCCCTTACCGCTAACTGGGGTATGACCCTCCTGATATAATGAGGCATGTAATAGGATGAAGATTTGAAAGATGCACCTTTAGGTTTTGGTTTCGTATCGATATGACGAATTTGAAAGGAGTTATGGCGATAAAAAATTACCTTATATTTCTTTACATTTGTTGGGTCTACAGCCTGGGCCTTGGGCCAATATGGCCCTAAATTTAGTCAGATGATCAGGTCATAGCCCATCATCCCAGCAATTTAGTCAAAATTGCACCAGTAATTTTCGCGTAAAGTTGTTAACAAAATACAGACAGACAGGCAGACAAACAAACAGACAAAACGAGTGAAAACAATGCCCGTCCCCGAGTCCCTTCGGGACCGGGATGAGTAACAAACCTCTGTACAAAAACAGATGGTGCCTGCATAAGATCCCTAGCAAAAAAAAAAATATTTGATTTGTATGCAAAATATTTGCATGTCAGGAAGACATATATATGCTACTTTTGTACACCGGTATAGATTTTAATAAAATAACCGTCCATCGTTTATTATATTACAAGTGTTGCTGGCAATGCCGTATGATTTCCATATTTGCATTTTGTTATCGTTTGGCTGGCAGCACCTACGGGGCACTACTACTACCACTTTCAAACCAACAAAAGTAGTGATGGCATCACCAAAGCCTTTTCCCTGAATAGAAGACTACTACCTCTATCTCTAATTTTCCTTTTCATTCTGTCTTTACAGCAAATAGCCATAGTCTGTGTTCCATTTAGCCATCAATGATGGCAAGTCCAAGTGCTCTAGCAGGCCTGTTGGGATGCATGATTTTTTTTTCCCCTTCCCGCACACTTAGTCATTCAGCCATATTGGCAGCGATGGAGTGAGTTCAGTGAAAAATGGCTCGGTAACGTCGCGCCTTCACTCGGGAATAGATGAGACAATTTGGTTACTCAGACCATAAAATCGTCGGTGTTTTCACAAACCGGCGAACATGAAAATTTGGTATGATTGAGATAATACCACCTGGACATTAACGACAACCAAGTGTTTTACCAGTTTAAGTTTGAACTACGTAAGTGAAACACTTTTCGAGATTGAGACATGTGGTAGTGTCGAATATTACTCTTATGTAACATTGCTGTTTTCACAAATCGACGAATATTGGATTTGTCGGTTTGCAAAAACAAAGCTGTGTTTACACTCATGATTTCTGTTTTCACAAACAGTAGAATAATCATGTTAACATTCAAAGTCTACACACGGAAGGCAAGACATGAAAGTTCACTTCCTTGTTCACCCATTAGAATAAAGCTTTCGAACCTTCTACCATCTTTCGTGCCAATGAACCATTGCTTCATAAGATTTCGAAATGTTTATAAATGTGAGAGTCGTCAGGAGTCACTCGGGGGGACTTTGATGCATGGTCGTGAAGAGGGTAGACGTGTTTTTCTCTGCGCTCTTCTCTAGTTTTCAGGGCTGCCTTACCGGCATTAGCTTCTTTTTTTTCACCCTTCTGGTGACGTTTAGGTTTAGCTAGTACTCAGTTACCTCCTCTCCCTGTTAGTCTTGAACAGTAGGTGTCTGTTCAAATAAACTGAGTTTACCTTTGCTTATCGCCCACGGAGGGTCCCCCCCACTGATCGCTCTGGGGCGTGAAGAAACACGGTCGGGCCTCCCTGGAGTGGTTTGAGAGGGCAACCTCAGACTTAGGTGTGTGGTCCCCGGTTGTTTGTCCCTTGCTTGTTTTCTCCCCTTCTTCCCACTTCCCCCGCTAGGGGGGAGTGGTACTATGGAGGACGCCCCTACTGCCTCCCCCCCCTCAGGGGGGAGGTAGTCCTGACCGACCCCCGACTTCTACACGGACTGACAGCCCCCAGACAGAACGGCCCCAGACGCGTTTGCCCCGTGATGTCCCTGTAAATAATGCCGAATATGTGATCATCACTGCTCTAGGTTCCACTCCCTTGAGCAGTCTCAATCCCTTCATGATCAAGAAGGTTATTGATGGCTGTGCTGGGGAGGTGGAACAAGTCAAAAAACTTGGGAACGGAGACCTCCTCATAAAAACTTGTACCTCATCTCAAATTAAGGACTTGTTGAAGCTGCGCAAGTTTCATTGCTATGATGTCGAAACCAAGATCCCAACATCCATGAATTCCTGCAAGGGGTTATCACTTGCAGGGATCTCATGGTGATGAGTGAGGAAGAGATCATAGATGAACTCGCTCAGCAAGATGTCATTGATGCTAAATTCATAACTCGCTACTCGGAAGGTGTCAGGACAAAGACAGCGACCATTGTTTTGACATTCCGGTAAAGTATCACTTCCTAGCAATGTAAAAATTGGTTACGAAATTGTTCATGTGCGGCCATACATTCCTCAACCCTTTCCGTTGTTTGAAATGCCAGTTATATGGGCATGGTTCAAAGACTTGTCGGGCTTCCCAGCCAGTGTGTGGCAAGTGTGCAAGCCAGGGTCATGATGCGGAACACTGCACATCTGAGACGGTCTGTTGCTTCCACTGCAAGGGCGCTCACTCCACTTCCTCTAGGGATTGTCCCAAGTGGAAGGAGGAGAAGGAGGTCTGCACAGTGAAGGCAACGGAGGGCATTTCCTACTACGAAGCTAGGAAAAAGGTGAAGGAGTTGCATGCAACTCCCACGCCGAATAGGTCCTATGCTTCGGCGGTAATGTCCCGTCCTGTGATGTGCTCTGTAGAGACCCAGACTGACCCTGTCCTTCTCCCTCCTGCCACTCACAGTACCTCTCCATCTCGACCTCCTGTCCGCTCCAACTCTCTCACTGACATCCCTAAGGCTTCAACGTACTCTCAGACTGCTGCTGCCTCTCCATCAGTACTGCCTAAAGCGAAACCCGACAAGTCTAGTAAAAGTAACATGACCACCCTCACAAAGTCTCGTCCTCACGTTCTTCCAGTTCCCACTCCAGCGAGGGAGAGGAAGGTTAGCTCTTCCTCGGGGGGGTCAGGGAACCTCGTTATTGACGATAATATGGAGGTTTCCGTGAACAAGCACCGGGATAGGTCCCCCGGTAGTCGCTCGCCTGCCGGCGGGAGACAAAAAAAGACAAAGCACACTGGCCCCCAACGAAAATCTTAAACCGTCGCTTTCACTGTATTACAGTGGAATTGTAGAGGTATTGGGAATAAGTTACACAATATACCAATCTTGCTTTCTATACACAGGCCAGACGTTGTTTGTTTACAGGAGACTCGCCTGGAGGATCACCCTGATCCTCCACAGTTCAAACACTACCACTCGTATAGAAGATATGAAGGTCACGGAGTTGCCATTTACACACACAAATCACACCCACAAACGGAAGTGATTCTAAATTCTACTCTGGAAGCTGTCGCGTGCAGAGTAAAATTTAATAACACGTATCTGTCTATTTGCTCTCTGTACTGTCCTCCACATGGCCCCATTGATAGTGATGCTTTAAATTCACTAGTGGAACATCTGCCTGGAAATAAGTTAGTGTTGGGCGATTTTAACGCCCATCACTATCAATGGGGTAACTTGAGGATTGATGGTCGTGGGGAGCAAGTAGCCGACCTAATACTACAGTCCAACCTCTGTCTTCTGAACGATGGTAGAGCGACTCGTGTAGATGATCGTACTGGTAACTTTTCGGCCATTGACTTATCTTTGGCCTCCCCTGGTATACATCAAGATCTCTCATGGGATCCTTACGACGACTCCTTGGGAAGTGATCATTTACCCATCTGTCTTTCTTATACACGCGACATCATTTCGGACCCTCCACCTCCAAAATTTAACTATAAGAAAGCAGATTGGGGATCCTTCTCAAGGATCGCCAATTCTAGATATATCTGGGGAGACCATAGATGTTAAGGTCGAAAAATATAACCCAATCCATATTACACGCAGCTGAGGCTGCTATTCCCAAGACTTCTACAGTTCATGCGAAGCATAGAGCACATTGGTGGACGCTGGATTGCCGACAAGCTTTAAGAAAACGCAATAGGAGATACAGGATTTTTGATAGTCAGCCCACTGAGGAAAATTTTATTGCATACAAACAGGCACGGGCTGAGGCAAGGAGAATAATAAGAAGGGCTAAACGTGACTCCTGGCGGTCCTTTGTGTCCACGGTGACTCGTACAACACCATTACATAAAGTCTGGTCCACTATCAGATTATTAAATAATAAACGCCCATACTTCCCTGTCACCACCTTGCAGGTTAATAATAACATCTATGACGAGCCCGTGGACGTTGCTAACATCCTCACCAGGAGTTTTTCTCATGTAAGTAGCTCAGCCAATTATGACCCGCGTTTCCAACATCATAAATGCACGGCTGAGCTACAGATATTAGACTTTGCCACAGAAGACGTAGACTCCCCGTACAACCAAGAGTTTACGCTAGATGAACTGCTCCTTGCCCTTAAATCCTGTAAAGACACCAGCCCTGGACCAGACACCATCACGTACGGTATGATCCAGCATCTTAATCAGGACAACCTGATTAAGATGTTAGCATTGTACAATGAGATTTGGGCGTCTCGAACGTTCCCAAACTCATGGCACTTTGCGCACGTCATACTGATACCCAAAGAGGCTGGTCGTCTTATGAATCCCACTTCATTTCGTCCTATTGTGTTGACCCTTGTCTATGTAAGGTCATGGAACGTATGGATAACAATAGGCTTTTTTTTTTTTTTAGAGTCGAAGAATTTGTTAAATGATCAACAATGTGGCTTCCGTAAATACAGAAGTTCACTAGATCATTTAATGAATTTGGAGCATTGTATTGCAGAGGCATTTGCCAATAAAGAATTCATGATAGGGGTGTTCTTGGACATCCATAAAGCCTATGACATGACCTGGCGACACGGTATACTAATGAAGCTCTATGCTTATGGTTTAAGAGGAAATTTGCCTGTTTTTATTTCAAATTTCTTAAGGGACAGAACTTTCTCTGTCAAATTGCCCCGTAACGTAACATCGGATATATTTATCCAGGAAAACGGGGTGCCGCAGGGAAGTGTGCTTAGTCCTACCTTATTTAGTATTATGATCAATGATATTCTGTCATCAGCTCCCATCCCGAGGAATCTTAAATACTCACTCTACGCTGACGATTGTGCAATATGGCACTCTTCCCGTAATGCACAATTTTCGGCTGGGCGGATTCAAGCAGCCCTTGACTCCGTCCACCAATGGGCCTTGCAGTGGGGATTTAAGTTTTCCGTCCGTAAGTGTGCCGCTATAGTTTTCACTAATCGTAACGTACCTAATTTGTGCTTAACTTTGGATAATCAGGCGGTACCTTTTTCAAAATTCTGTAAAATTTTTAGGAATACATTTTGATCGTAGAATGAATTTTAAACTTCACGTTAATACTTTGCTTGCTCGTTGTGATAAACCGTTAAATGTCCTCAAGTACCTAGCGGGTACTACCTGGGGTGCCAACAGAAAATCTTTATTAATGGTGTATAAGTCCCTTATTCGATCGAAGCTAGACTATGGCGCACAGGTGTATGGCTCGGCATCCGATGCCACTCTGAAAGGATTGGATGTGTTACAGAATAAATGTTTGCGAATGTGTCTTGGAGCTGTCCGGTGTACCCGTGTAGCTCGTATGGAAGTGGAGGCGAATGTGCCTCCCCTCCGTATTCGCCGTGACCACCTGGCATTTTCGTATGGACTACGAACATTAAGGAAAAGTAATATTGGCAATGTGGCCTGCACCCCCCTGCGTCAATACCACCACCTACTGCGGGGGGTGCGTCGGCCACTTGCCGCTCGCCTCCACTTACTGACTCAGGAGCTTGGTGTGGACCCCAGTGACTGTGACAAGTTGGTGCTTAAAAATATAGCGCCTTGGGAGCCACCCAGCTTTACAGTGGATGTATCATGGCTCCCAGCACCAAAGGCCAAGGCGCCGGAGGCGGAGGTCCACCACTTGTTTCGTAACATCATTGTTCGTCACTTGGGGTCCCATCAATTGTACACTGACGGCTCCAAGTCGAGTGAATGTGTGGGTGCAAGTGTGTGGTCGACTGAATGTGCCCTCAGGTATCGGTTGCCGACTCATACATCTGTGTTTACTTCAGAACTCTTTGCTATTGACAAAGCCATAGACTATGCTCTCAATTCTAGGCATGACTCATTTGTCATATTTTCAGATTCAAAATCAGCCCTTCAGGCAATTGCATCTTGTACTCACGGACTCTCCACGAGATCCAGGGCCGCATCGTTAATAAGTTGCATTCATGCAACAAGTCATTCACGCTGATCTGGGTGCCTGGTCATTGTCGTATCTACGGCAATGAGCAGGCTGACTTACTTGCAAAGTCGGCTGTAGAACTCGAGGAGACTTGGGACGTTCCTCGTGATCTACGGTCGAGTCTCTCTCTCGGAAAGGAATCAATAAATCTTCTGTGGCAAGGTCAGTGGACCAGACTAAATATTCCAACTTGTAAGCCGTACCTGGGCGACTGGGACACTGCCAACCGTCCCAGTCGCCTAGAAGAAAAAGTGTTGGCACGGTTACGGCTTAATGCCACCATTTTAACCCACATAAAACCATATATGGAAAGACGCTTCCCACCGCACTGTGACATCTGTAATGCGGTGTTATCTATCAGTCATATCATCCTGCGCTGTCGGCGATTTATTCGTGAACGCGCTTCACTTATAAATTACTGCGGCGCAGTAGACGTCCCCTTCACCCTTTCCACCATCCTGGGTGATGGGGACATTGTTATGACTGATAAATTGATGGCTTTCTTGAGAGAGACCGGACTGATCAGAGTGATGTGACTTTTTTACTGCGTGGTTATGGTTTTTATGAAGAGTAAATATGTATATATTGTAATATTAATTAGGGTTGACAGTTGACATATTTTAAATAGTTCCTCCTCCCACCGATCTATTTCTAATATTGATGTCCCCTGCATCAAGCCAAGTTCCTCGCCTGACAGTCACCAACTGATGAGTGCAAGTGTGCAATATAGTAAGGTATTGGGCACTTGCAGTCGATGGTGGCCTGCTGGGCGAGGTTCTTCATTTTCTGTACAAATTATGTAAATACATTATATTATCTTGCTTAAGTTATTCTAATTAGGGACGACAGTTGACGTATATGGAAATGTTCCTGACTCGTCTGGTTCCCTTTCATATATTGATGTCCCCTATATTAGGTTGTGCCTCGACTGACAGTCACCAGGTGATGAGTGCAGGTATGTAATGTAGAAAGGCATTACATATCTGCAGTCGATGGTGTTCTGTTAGTCGAGGTATTTTTACCATTAGTGTAGGTCTAGCTATTTGTCTCTGTAGGATTTAGTATAGGTTAGCGATTTGTCTGTTAGGTGATTAATTTTAGGGTCTTTAGATTAGTTTTACTTTATAATATAAGGTATAAAAATTAAAAACCAAGAAAAATTAAAAAACTAAAAATACAAAAAAAATTAAATAAGATTAAAATTATTATATATATATATATATATATATATATATATATATATATATATATATATATATATATATATATATGTACGTTTGCATGAAAGTGTGTCTGTATGTATGCATAGAAGCGTGTGTGTGTGTGTGTGTGTGTGTGTGTGTGTGTGTGTATATATATATGTTTGTATATATATGTATATATGTTTAAATGTATATACATATATATAGAAATGGCCTTAATAACCAGGGGCTTCGGCCCCAATGGTTGATAGGCCGGGAAAAAAAAAAAAAAAAAAAAATCACGAGCCGGACTTTGATGCATGGTCGTGGAGTGTGCAGACGTGTTTCTCTGGCTCTCCTCTAGCTGCAGGGTTGCCTCACCGGCTTTAGCTTTGTTTTCTCCGCCACTAGGGCGTTTTTCAATAAAGTTAGGTTAGCTAGTACTAATTCTCCTCCCAGCCCTTTAGAGATATAGTAAGTGTCTATATCTGTTTCCTGAGATTGCCTTTGCTTACTCACCTCTGGAGTGTACCCCCCACTGATCGCTCTGGGGTGTGAGTTATACACGGGCGCGTCCTCCCGAGAGTGGTTTGAGAGGGTAATCTCAGACTAGGTGGTCTTTCCCAGGTACCTTGTCCCTTGCTTGTTTTTCTCCTTCTTCCCACTTCCCCCGTGAGGGGGAAGTGGTTGCTATGACGGACGCCCCTGCTGCCTCCCCCCCCTTCAGGGGGGGAGGTGGTCCTGACGAATGTAACGACCGGACTGACCACCCCCAGACTGACGGACGCCAAACTCGTGCCCCACTTGACGTTCCTGTTGACAATGCCACGTTCGTCATTATCCATGCTCTAGGTTCGACTCCCCTGTCCAGTCTCAATCCCTTCCTTATCAAGAAGGTGATTGACCACTGTGCAGAAGTCGAACAAGTGAAAAAACTTGCTAACGGAGATCTCCTGGTAAAAACTGTTAACTCGTCACAAGTGAGAGATTTGCTGAAACTGCGTAAATTCCACTGTTACGATGTCGAAGCCAAAATCCCAGTCTCCATGAATTCTTGCAAGGGTGTTGTCACTTGCAGGGATCTCATGGTGATGAGCGAGGACGAAATCGTACAAGAATTGGCGCAGCAAGATGTAATTGAAGCTAAATTCATAACTCGTTATTCGGAAGGCATAAGGACGAAGACAGCAACTATTATCTTGACATTTGCCAAAATTTCTCTTCCTAGTCAAGTCAAAGTTGGTTATGAAATCATTCACGTTCGACCATACATCCCTAACCCTTTCCGTTGTTTGAAATGCCAGTTGTATGGGCATGGTTCGAAGACTTGTCGGGCTTCCCAGCCAGTCTGTGGCAAGTGTGCAAGCCAGGGTCATGATGCGGAACATTGTACATCTGAGACGGTCTGTTGCTTTCACTGCAAGGGCGCTCACTCCACTTCCTCTAGGGATTGTCCCAAGTGGAAGGAGGAGAAGGAAGTCTGCACAGTGAAGGCAACTGAGGGCATTTCCTATTACGAAGCTAGGAAAATGGTGAAGGAGTTGCATGCAACTCCCACGCCGAATAGGTCCTATGCTTCGGCGGTAATGTCCCGTCCTGTGATGTGCTCTGTAGAGACCCAGACTGACCCTGTCTTTCTCCCTCCTGCCACTCACAGTACATCTCCATCTCGACTCTCCTGTCCGTTCCAACTCTCTCACTGACATCCCTAAGGCATCAACTTACTCTCAGGCTGCTGCTGCCTATTCATCGGTACGGCCTAAAACGAAGCCTGACAAGTCTAGTAAAAGTAACATGACCACCCTCACGAAACAGTCACGTCCTCATGTCCTTCCGGTTCCTACTCCAGCGAGGGAGAGAAAGGTTAGCTCTTCCTCGGGGGAGGCTGGGAACCTAGTTATTGATGACAATATGGAGGGTTTCCATTAACAAGCACCGGGATAGGTCCCCCGGTAGTCGCTCGCCTGCCGGCGGGAGACAAAAAAAGACAAAGCACACTGGCCCCCAACGAAAATCTTAAACCGTCGCTTTCACTGTATTACAGTGGAATTGTAGAGGTATTGGGAATAAGTTACACAATATACCAATCTTGCTTTCTATACACAGGCCAGACGTTGTTTGTTTACAGGAGACGCGCCTGGAGGATCACCCTGATCCTCCACAGTTCAGACACTATCACTCGTATAGAAGATATGAAGGTCACGGAGTTGCCATATACACACATAAATCACACCCACAAACGGAAGTGATTCTAAATTCTACTCTGGAAGCTGTCGCGTGCAGAGTAAAATTTAATAACACGTATCTGTCTATTTGCTCTCTGTACTGTCCTCCACATGGCCCCATTGATAGTGATGCTTTAAATTCACTAGTTGAACATCTCCCTGGGAATAAGTTAGTGTTGGGCGATTTTAACGCCCATCACTATCAATGGGGTAGCTTGAGGATCGATGGTCGTGGGAAGCAAGTAGCCGACCTAATACTACAGTCCAGCCTCTGTCTTCTGAATGATGGTAGAGCGACTCGTGTAGATGATCATACTGGTAACTTTTCGGCCATTGACTTATCTTTGGCCTCCCCTGGTATACATCAAGATCTCCCATGGGACCCTTACGACGACTCCTTGGGAAGTGATCATTTACCCATCTGTCTTTCTTATACACGCGACATCATTTCGGACCCTCCACCTCCAAAATTTAACTATAAGAAAGCAGATTGGGGATCCTTCTCAAGGATCGCCAATTTAGATATATCTGGGGAGACCATAGATGTTAAGGTCGAAAATATAACTACTTCCATATTACACGCAGCTGAGGCTGCTATTCCCAAGACTTCTACAGTTCATGCGAAGCATAGAGCACATTGGTGGACGCCGGATTGCCGACAAGCATTAAGAAAACGCAATAGGAGATACAGGATTTTTGATAGTCAGCCCACTGAGAAAAATTTTATTGCATACAAACAGGCACGGGCTGAGGCAAGGAGAATAATAAGAAGGGCCAAACGTGACTCCTGGCGGTCCTTTGTGTCCACGGTGACTCGTACGACACCATTACGTAAAGTCTGGTCCACCATAAGAATATTAAATAATAAAGGCCCATATTTCCCCATTACCACCTTGCAAATAACTAATAACATCTATGACGAGCCCGTGGACGTTGCTAACATCCTCGCCAGGAGTTTTTTCTCATGTAAGTAGGTCAGAATATTATTACCCGCGTTTGCAACATCATAAACGCACGGCTGAGCTACAGATATTAGACTTTGCCACAGAAGACGTAAACTCCCCATTACAACCAAGAGTTTACGCTAGATGAACTGCTCCTTGCCCTTAAATCCTGTAAAGACACCAGCCCTGGACCAGACACCATCACGTACGGTATGATCCAGCATCTTAATCAGGACAACCTGATTAAGATGTTAGCATTGTACAATGAGATTTGGGCGTCTCGAACGTTCCCAAACTCATGGCACTTTGCGCACGTCATACCGATACCCAAAGAGGCTGGTTGTCTTATGAATCCCACTTCATTTCGTCCTATTGTGTTGACTTCTTGTCTATGTAAGGTCATGGAACGAATGGTTAACAATAGGCTTCTTTTTGTTTTAGAGTCGAAGAATTTGTTAAATGATCAACAATGTGGCTTCCGTAAATACAGAAGTTCACTAGATCATTTAATGAATTTGGAGCATTGTATTGCAGAGGCATTTGCCAATAAAGAATTCATGATAGGGGTGTTCTTGGACATCCATAAAGCCTATGACATGACCTGGCGACACGGTGTACTAATGGAGCTCTATGCTTATGGTTTAAGAGGAAATTTGCCTGTTTTTATTTCAAATTTCTTAAGGGACAGAACTTTCTCTGTCAAATTGCCCCGTAACGTAACATCGGATATATTTATCCAGGAAAACGGGGTGCCACAGGGAAGTTTGCTTAGTCCTACTTTATTTAGTATTATGATCAATGATATTCTGTCATCAGCTCCCATCCCGAGGAATCTTAAATACTCACTCTACGCTGACGATTGTGCAATATGGCACTCTTCCCGTAATGCACAATTTTCGGCTGGGCGGATTCAAGCAGCCCTTGACTCCGTCCACCAATGGGCCTTGCAGTGGGGATTTAAGTTTTCCGTACGTAAGTGTGCCGCTATAGTTTTCACTAATCGTAACGTACCTAATTTGTGCTTAACTTTGGATAATCAGGCGGTACCTTTTCAAAATTCTGTAAAATTTTTAGGAATATATTTTGATCGTAGAATGAATTTTAAACTTCACGTTAATACTTTGCTTGCTCGTTGTGATAAACCGTTAAATGTCCTCAAGTACCTAGCAGGTACTACCTGGGGTGCCGACAGAAAATCTTTATTAATGGTGTATAAGTCCCTTATTCGATCGAAGCTAGACTATGGCGCACAGGTGTATGGCTCGGCATCCGATGCCACTCTGAAAGGATTGGATGTGTTGCAGAATAAATGTTTGCGAATGTGTCTTGGAGCTGTCCGGTGTACCCGTGTAGCTCGTATGGAAGTGGAGGCGAATGTGCCTCCCCTCCGTATTCGCCGTGACCACCTGGCCTTGTCCTATGGTGTAAGGACATTTAGGAAATGTAATATCGGCAATGTGGCCTGTACCCCCCTGCGTCAATACCACCACCTTCTGCGGGGGGTGCGTCGGCCACTTGCCGCTCGCCTCCACTTACTGACTCAGGAGCTTGATGTGGACCCCAGTGACTGTGACAAGTTGGTGCTTAAAAATACAGCGCCTTGGGAGCCACCCGGCTTTACAGTCGATGTCACATGGCTCCCAGCACCAATGGCCAAGGCGCCGGAGGCGGAGGTCCACCACTTGTTTCGTAAGATCATTGTTCGTCACTTGGGGTCCCATCAATTGTACACCGACGGCTCCAAGTCGAGTGAATGTGTGGGTGCAAGTGTGTGGTCGACTGAATGTGCCCTCAGGTATCGGTTGCCGACTCATACATCTGTGTTTACTTCAGAACTTTTTGCTATTGACAAAGCCATAGACTATGCTCTCAATTCTAGACATGACTCATTTGTCATATTTTCAGATTCAAAATCAGCCCTTCAGGCAATTGCATCTTGTACTACGGACTCTCACGAGATCCAGGGCCGCATCGTTAATAAGTTGCATTCATGCAACAAGTCATTCACGCTGATCTGGGTGCCTGGTCATTGTCGTATCTACGGCAATGAGCAGGCTGACTTACTTGCAAAGTCGGCTGTAGAGCTCGAGGAGACTTGGGACGTTCCTCGTGATCTGCGGTCGAGTCTCTCTCTCGGAAAGAAATCAATAAATCTTCTGTGGCAAGGGCAGTGGACCAGACTACATATTCCAACTTGTAAGCCGTACCTAGGCGACTGGGACACTGCCAACCGTCCCAGTCGCCTAGAAGAAAAAGTGTTGGCACGGTTACGGCTCAATGCCACCGTTTTAACCCACATAAAACCATATATGGAAAGACGCTTCCCACCGCACTGTGACATCTGTGATGCGGTGTTATCTATCAATCATATCATCCTGCCCTGTCGGCGATTTATTCGTGAACGTGCTTCACTTATTAATTACTGCGGCGCAGCAGACGTCCCCTTCACCCTTTGCACCATCCTGGGTGATGGGGACATTGTTATGACTGATAAATTGATGGCTTTCTTGAGAGAGACCGGACTGATCAGAGTGATGTGACTTTTTTACTGTGTGGTTATGGTTTTTATCAACGGTAAATATGTATATATTGTAATATTAATTAGGGTTGACAGTTGACATATTTTAAATAGTTCCTCCTCCCACTGATCTATTTCTAATATAGATGTCCCCTACATTAAGCCAAGTTCCTCGCCTGACAGTCACCAGCTGATGAGTGCAAGTGTGCAATACAGGAAGGTATTGGGCACTTGCAGTCGATGGTGGTCTGCTGGGCGAGGTTCTTCACTTTTTGTACAAATTATGTAAATACATTATATTATCTTGCTTAAGTTATTCTAATTAGGGCCGACAGCTGACATATATGGAAATGTTCCTGACTCGTCTGGTTCCCTTTCATATATTGATGTCCCTTATATTAGGTTGTGCCTTGACTGACAGTCACCAGGTGATGAGTGCAGGTATGTCATGTAGAAAGGCATTACATATCTGCAGTCGATGGTGATCTCTTGGTCGAGGCTTTTTTTTTTTTTTTTTTTTTTTTTTTACCATTAGTGTAGGTCTAGTTATTTGTCTCTTAGGATTTAGTATAGGTTAGTGATTTGTCTGTTAGGTGGTTAGTTTTAGGGTCTTTAGATTAGGTATTTTTGATTATAAGTCATATAAGGTTAAAAATATTAAAAAATAAATAAAAATAATAAAAATAAAACTACAAAAATAATAAAAAACAAATTATTATATATATATATGTACGTGTGCATGAAAGTGTGTATGTTCATATGCATGGATGTGTGTATGTATGTATGTATATATATATGTTCGTATATATATGTGTATATATGTCAATATATATACATATATATATATTGCCTTAATGACCAGGGGCTCCGGCCCCAATGGTCGATAGGAAAAAAAAAAAAAAAAAAAAAAAAAAAGAGTCACTCTTAGAACCTTCACTAGACTGATGTTTACCACCACCACATCAGCTGTCAGGACGGCGGTTGCTACTGCAGTGTTTTCCAACCACAAACTCTCATTCAAGAAGGTGAGCTGATTGATAAAGTAGTATTAAACATTACAAATCTGCATCATTATTGCTTTGCATATCGTTACTATAACATTCATTCAATGGAGGTTCACGCCGCTTTGGTGCATAGCTGCACTGACACGCTGTCTCCAGCCCTGGGGTTCTCCTTGGAGAGTTGCCAGGCCTGGAACCTGGTGTCTTTCACAATAGCCTATACAAGTCCAACAACAATTAGAGGTCATATATCCAGTTAATTTTCTCTTTCAGATGATTAAAAACGTCGATGTCCTGGTTCGATGGGATGAAGACAACGCCGAGAATGTTGTTCCATTGCGTGACTTGAGACTACCTCCCGGGAAAAAGTTGAGAAATGGCAGAAAAGTTAAAATGTGGTGGCAACCCCACGGCAAGTGGTGGAGTGGAGTGGTCATACAGTTTGAAGTAAAACCTACCTATGAGGGAAGTGATGATAGTGATGATGACATTCCATTAACAGAATTCCTGAAAAAAAGTGACCCGAGTAACATGAATGAAAAGAATATTAAAAGTGGAGAGGATGGACATGGATCAGTATCTTCCTTAAGAAAAGTTCAAAGCAGTGACATTTCTCACCTAAGCACTTCCGATGACTCAACAATGTCTGAGTGCGATTCTGTCAATGACCTTTTGTATATGCCTGATGATGACTTAATTATTGATGATGAACTTGTAAGAGCTACTGTTTGTGGACATACAGGCTGTAAGTCGGAGATATCTGCAGCTTGCACCAAACAAGAATGTCAACGTCTTGTGTGCTATAATCACTTCCGAGAGGATTCTTGTGAAAATCACAGTTTAACAGCATATAATCCTGCAGAAAATATCACACTAGATACTCACAACGATGTGTAACCCATTCGCAAAATATGTGACACAACCAGAACACTTTGTTGTTGAAGGATTGCCGAAACAATCTCCAGATAAAATTAGAAAGGTGTCAGAAAAAGAGAAAATCAGGAAAATTTGCAAGAGAAATCGCAACAGTGGGGAAGCGTATATCAGTATACAAAGTGGTTTAGAGATGCCTGCAAGGCGAATATTGAAAAATCGTTGCCCTAAAAACAAGTGCAGTAGTAGAGGACTGTTTTGTGATAAAGTAACTGAAGAACAGAGAAAAATAATTCTGAACAGTTTTTATGACATGGGAAATGTTGAGAGTCAAAGGGAGTGGATAAGTAGGACCATTGAAGTGAAGGACCCAAAATACGCATGCTTGGGAAAAGGAAGCAGAAAAAGTAGAACCTTTGCATATTTCCTGCCAATTGCTGATTGTAGAAAAGTCAAAGTGTGCAGAATAATGTTTGTCAACACTCTTAACATTAGTGATAGGCAAATCAGGACCACAATGGAAAAATTATCATCAACTGGATCATTACAAAAAGAAGGTCGAGGAGGAAGAAGACCAAAACTAAAGGAGAGGGATGAAAGGTTGAGGAAAAAAGTGACAGGCCATATTAATCGATTTCCTCGAATGGAGTCTCATTACTGTCGGCAAAGCACTTCTAAGGAGTACTTATTCTCTGGCCTAACAATAAGTACAGTGCACAAACTGTATAATAATGAACATTCTGAGGATCAAGTTAGCTTCTCTTTTTACAGGAAAATATTCAGTGGACTTAATCTAAAATTCCATATTCCCAAAAAGGACCTTTGTGGAATCTGTGACACTTTTTGGAATGGGAATAAAGATGATCAAGAAGCAGTAAAAGGACGTTTTGAAAAACATGTTCCTGAGAAGGAGACGGTCAGAGAAATTAAAGTGAAATGAAAGAGAGAGCAAAAGTGGATGAGAAATTTCTTGCAGCAACATTTGATTTGCAACAAATGCATTATTTGCCTATATCTAAACGATGTGAACTGTTTTATAGGCGAAAGCTGTCATGCTATAATTTCACTATCTACAATCTAGGAAATGGTGACGGTTCTTGTTACTTTTGGCATGAAGCAGCTGCCAGTCGTGGGGCAAATGAGATAGCATCATGTGTGTATGATTTTTTGGTGGATGCTGAAAAAAAAAGTATAGTTGAAGTTACATTTTTTTGTGACGGTTGTGGAGGACAAAATAAAAATTCCATCCTTCCAGCCATGTTTATTTACTCGTATTTTCTAAAATGCTCAGTTTCCATCCAACGGATCACCTTATGCTTTTATGAAACAAATCATGGACAGAGTGAAGGGGACTCGATACACAGTATCATTGAAAGGGCCGTAAAAAGAGCAGGAGACGTTTTCGTCCCAACTCAGTTGGCTATGATAATCCGTCTTGCTAGAAAAGTTCCGTATAAGGTTACTGAAGTACAATCATCAATGATAAATGACTGGAAGCAGTATTCGCAAGAGCTTAGAATCCTTCGTATCCGAGAATCCGATGAGGGTGCATCAGTAGACTAGACTAAGGTTATGCAACTTCATACAGACAAAAGCAAAGGCCAGAAACTGTTCTACAGAACCTCTTATTGTGAAGAAAATTTTCTAACTATGTCTCTCCATGCCGCCAGACGCAACTCTACTGTGAGCCTTCCAACCAGTCCAGGACCTGTGGCACAGCTTCCAAAGTTGTCAAATTCTAAACACAAAGATCTTATTAGCTTATGCAATGGCCCAACTCCAGTGATTTGCAATGAAAATCATGTTTCTTTTTATCAGAATCTTCCACACTGGTAGCAGTAATGCCTTGCTGAACTGAGAAAATAAGAGATTATAAACTGCTGTATGTTTTGTATGTTATTTCATCAGACAATTTTCATATGATATGAAGTACCTAGCTTTTACCATAGTGAATAAAAAAAAATAATAAAATTCACACTAATGTAAAGCATGTGATTTTATTTTGATTGTTGTATATACTAGTATTTGCTGCATATAGTAACTGTATAGTTTTATTTTATGCATTTATTTAGACCTATTACTATGAAATTTTTACACTGAAGTGGCGAATTTTATCTGAGTTGAATAAATATGTTTCCACAAACTGACAAATTAGTGTCGAATCTTTACCTTATTCATGTAGCATGTTTCCACAAACCGACAAATATATTTCAGTTGCATTTTCTCCATGTCAGAAAGACGAAACTAAGGAATGGCAAAGCCCAAATACATATGATTATCTGAAATTTCAAAACACAAAATATTTTCTGAGTATTGTAAAAAAATAAAGCAGAGAGCTGATCTGAAAAAAATGGAAATTTTTACAAGCAATTTTCTAGAAAAGGGAAAACTACAGATTCGCCAGTTTGTGAAAACGCCGACGAAATAATCAGAAACGCCGTGTTTTGCAATTAACCCAACCAACTTAGGCCTAACCTAACGATAACTTAACATATCTTATTTTGTTTGGGGGGGAGGTGGAAGGTGCAACGTTCCTGAGTCTTTACTCAAGGCACTCGATCGGAACTGCTTACGGAACGCTGTCCTCTCCCGCTTGCGCTTAAGGCCAGGCGGTGACTGGTCGCAAAGTCACTGGTGTAATAAATAGTGATTTTTAGCGCCTACCACTCTAAACGCACATAATGGCCAGACTCACTACTATTTCATCTTTCTATCCAAGAACTATTAGCAGTTCTTCGAATAATTTAGTATGTTTTCTGTAAGATGTGTATTATTTATAGATTTTATTCTAGCATATGATGACAAATTAATGTAATTTTGTGGCTCTTAACGTTTTCATCTTTATTTTTTTATTTTCTTTAATAACAAAACAGAGGCAGAAAAAAACAAATGAATAAAAAAATAATCCATACATCAAATTACTGGCGTTCTCCATTCGTAAAATACCTATAGCAGTTGGGCTTGAACAGCTGTTGGTTGAAGTTTGGGGGATACAACTCGGGAAAATGAGTTCCAGAGAGGTGCAGTTCGGGGAATAAAGAATTCTGATAGGCAGAAGTTCTGCAAAATGGCTGTGTGACATTCCAGTCATGAGCACTACCAGATGCCCGCGTAGCATGAGGGAAGACATGGAGAGGTGGCACAATGGACGCAACTTCGTCTGAGTATTTGTCATAAAAATATCTGGAAATAATGCAAGGAAGGCAACATTCCATCTTACTTGTAGGGGAGGTAGTTTATTTGTAATAACAGGGTCATTAATAATTCCAACAGCTTTGTTGTGAATTTTGTCTAGTTGTTTTAGTGCAACCTCTCCACATCCATTCCACAAGGGTGAGCAATATTCAAGTTGAGAGAACACATGACTCATAAATTATGGCTAGCTACTCGTCACTGAAGGAGTTACGGACTCTGTACAAAAATTCAAGTTTCTTTGAGGCGGTTTTAGCAAGTGATCTAACATGAGAGGTCCAGCTGAGGGCATTGTTAAGTGAAACACCGAGAATTTCAATACTTTTGAGATGGGAATATTAGTTGCTCTGAAGGTAATATACGAATCTGGCAATATCTGTTTATTAGTACATTGTATATATTTGGTTTTGCATGCATTAAATGAGGCAAGGTCATTTTGTCCCCATTCACTGATCGTAGATAAGTCTTGACTTATGGAGATGGCTGTACTGAGTTGGGAGTTAGAGATATTTAACTTTGTAAATGGATGTTTCAGTGTGAATGAACTGTGAAGTGTTGAGTCATCTGCATATGAATGGATGGAAATCTGGGTAACAGATAAGAGATCATTAATATGAACAAGGAACAGAGTTGGCACCAGAACTTATCCTTCTGCCACGCCGGCGTTCATTGAGTGGAAAATGGAATACACATCATCTACTTTTTCTCTTATTTTTATGTCGCTGAGATATGACGAAAGCAGAGGAACAAAAGACGTTAGTCCATAGCAAGGGAGTTTGGATAGCAGGGAACGGTGCCACACTCTGTCGAAAGCTTTAGAAATATCAAGGGCTACTGCATGAGTTTCTCCATGTTGGTTAATTGTTTGATGGATGGTATGAGTCAAATTTAGTATGTTAATGGTGGATCTTTCTTGGCGCTATTTAAGTTGTTGGATTCAAAGTGTTTAACTATGTGCTTATTAATTACAATTTCAAATACTTTACCAAGAGAAGATGTGATAGCTATTGGTCTGTAATCAGAGGGGTCAGAGGAAATTCCTTTCTTTGGACTGGGTGGATATTGGCTTCTTTCCATGAATTTGGGAATGAAGAAGTACGTATGCATAGTCTGAATAATTTAGCTAGAACAGAGGCAATTTCTGGGGAACACTTTTTCAGAACAATTGGAGGAATTCCATCTGGGCCTGGAGCTTTGTTGGTTTGTAAATTGTCTAGGATGGATTTTATGTATCTAGTCTGTGTTTTAAGTGGAATAATTTCGGGAGAGTCAGGTTCTAGTACTGGGACGTTCTGACTGACTTCCTCTACTGTAGAACTTCTGGCAAATGTACTGGCAATATATTTTATAATCATTGTTTTTTTTTTTTATCTTGCCTTATTTGCCAAGTTTAATATAAAAAAGTCGACACTATGACTGGTTGATTTGAAAACAGTCGAAGGTTTGCCACAAGTCCATTACTTGAACCCAAATTAGTAAAGGCAGACTTGAGTTTCGGTTCAATATATGGTCAAGTCAAGCTGGCTGAGTTCAACTTGAGTAAGCCGTGAGCCTGTGCTTGGAACCGCCCCAAGTCCGGCCCAGTTCTTGCATTCAAGCCAAAGAGACGGCTTGGACTTGAGAGCATCGAGGAGACCTGTGAGAGAATAAGCCTTGTTTTTGCTTATTGGTTTTTGCCGAGCGCGTCTCAAGTCCGACTTAAAGACGACTCAGGCCCCAGGTCCGCCTTATAAGCCTCGTTCTTGCATTCAGCAACTTTTGCAGTCCACTCTGTGAGTGTTAGTTGCTGAGTCTATGCTTTATACAGATTTGTTGCATTTTATTCTGCTTCTTTTCTGTCTATTGTGTGCCTTAGATACGATATATACCTAGAGACTAATAACGTTTCACTGTTTCTATGTTTTTAAATGTACGTTGGCTACAGCTAGGTTTTTATATGATCTTTTTTGTTCATGTTATTACCAAACCCGATTTTTACATCATGTACAGTTTTATACACTTCACTCTATCTCTCTTCCCTTCACACGTCCCTTTCCCTTCTCTCCCTCCCTCCCCAGAACACTCCCTACCCCCTTCATCCTCACCCCTTATCAAACCCCACCATCTCCCCACCACTAAACCTCCCTGTCCCAACAATGGTATAATTACGATGGCCACGTCAGCAGGGTAAATAATCCCGACTTAGTCGCTTCTAATTCCTCTCTCTCTCTCTCTCTCTCTCTCTCTAACACACACACACACACACACACACACACACACACACACACATACTATCGAAAGAAGCTGTTGTTTTGATAGGGAACATAAGAAACATTTCCCACTGGGTGAAAATGGGATGACGGCAGTCATTCCCTGGCAGTGGGCCAAAACAACATTTACACATTTACTAGCCGAAGAAGTCCGCCCTACGGGCGGACTGCCGGACTTCTTCGGCTAGCTCCTACGGAGGGCTGATTGGGTTTTCGGCCAATATACCTAATGTAACTTTTCAACATACAATTAATCCTAATAAAATATATACCAAAACACTCTCTGGATCATGCTGATTCAGAATATGTATCACATATGGGGGTAGACCCTAAGGTAGCCGAGTTTATAGGTAACAAACATACAAACACTCGACTTTATTATTATAAATGTGCCTACCAACCATATCTCTCTCTCTCTCTCTCTCTCTCTCTCTCTCTCTGGTTCGATAGTAGGAAGGATACTCGCTCTTTCCATTGTCATCTCCACATTCGTTGTCAGCACTGGCTTCAGAATGACCATGTACAGCCTCTCTCCTTGGTCGACGCCTCTCAATAACGACGTCTCTCACCTTTGCTGTGAATGCTACACAACTAACCAGAAGAACTGTACTGCATGCAGTCATTCTCTATCCCTTTCCCCAAATCTTGTTGCTAGCAGCAGAAAATGTAAATCAGGAATTGTGCAGGGGATTTATTGAGGGAGAGAGACACAGCAAAGAGGTGTGTGTGCCAACTCGACAAATTCCGTCCCCAGTCTGACGACTCGCTCTAGCTGTGTGTTGATGCACGACCTAAATGTGATCTGTGAATTTTCCCTGATAATCCTTTCCTTATCTTGCAGACTGCTGTAAACTCGTTGAGTCGAACATTTGTATGGAACATACATGTACTTCCAACAGGAATCACACACACACACACACGCACACACACACACACACACGCACACACACACACACACATATATATATATATATATATATATATATATATATATATAGCCTCTGCGGTAGAGTGTGTGCTTTTGTACATGGGAAAACCAGGGTTCACGCCCTGCCAGGGTAATAAATTTGGGGAGTGTTCCCCCGGCCACGTACTGCTTTGCCGGACATAGAAGGTGCTGTGGTTGAGCTAGTGTCGCATACTATAAAGTAATGTATACTTGCACCCAGTCAGCTTGCGCGGGCCAACTACACTTGGTTCACAGACTACACAAATCCGAAGCCACTCCAACATTACAATTATATTTACAAGCACTTCTCATCCTACATACAAGACAGCCTAAGCCACATGGTAGAGATACATAGGCTGCATCGTCCCCACTTCGGTCGGGATAGGCCGGTCCAGCAGTGGATACTCAAACGGCTGATGATGATTATGATATATATATATATATATATATATATATATATATATATATATATATATATATATATATATATATATATACGTGTGTGTGTGTGTGAGGTCATTAATATTGGTGTGGTTGGTGGTAGATGATGACTTTAGGCCTTGCATTACACACTAATGGCACAAAGGTAATGTGATAGCTGACAGTCACCTGTTTCGTTGGAATAGCACGAAATGGGATGCCCGAGAAAAGCACAACATGTGAAGCCACACCACGGAAATTACGAGATGAAACGCAGGGTGAAAAGCAAGCTAGGAAAAACATACCGGTATAAAAATTAGCAACATTGATAATCACAAAAACCGCCATGAAATGTCGCGTTATGATTAACCAATAACAAAACAGATGAAAAAGCACTTCATGTAAATGAAGGGGTGATGGACATTACCATGGTAGACCTGAAACAAAACCTATTGTCGTTGAGTGGAAAAGGAAGCAATGTTACCAGAAATGAGACCATTGGATAGTTATCGAACTGCAGTTCCTTGATGGATTACCTCACAGCAATTAACGTAAGAGGCGAAGTCTTTATGCGGCTTTCTCTTATTAATATATGTTGGTGTATTACTGTGCTCAGGCTAAGGGAGCCAATCTTCTCCAGCAACACTTACTTGTGGCAACGTACCAGTGTTCAAACAATAAAGAATAAATGACAAAGTGGCATAAATCACCACATAATCCATTGGTAGCAGGCTTATAATCTGGAAAAAGGGTTTTGAAGGCGGACGGAAGCATTCAACTGAGACGAGCTGGGGATCGGCAATGTAACAACCTCACAGCCCCCCACCCCCACCCTTTTTTTTTTTTTTTTTTTAACTTACATCCCTCTTTGGCCGTGGAAAACAGTACAGTCTAGCATTGTTGTACTTTTCAGAATTTAATTTTGTGCCGAAGTAATCAGAAACCCGGCTCTCTCTCTCTCTCTCTCTCTCTCTCTCTCTCTCTCTCTCTCTCTCTCTCTCTCTCTCTCTCTCTCTCTCTCTCTCTCTCTCTCTCTCTCTCTCTCTCTCTCTCAACCTTATATATGCATATAAAACACACCTGGCAGACTATACAAAACAGTGCTTTACACATCATACAAACAGGTAACGGGATGATGTGTATTCTGATCAGGTGCCCCTGCTAACTGAGTGGAGCGACGCAAATACGGCATCCATCCAGGAACCAAACTTATCCCCGCAGCTTCCTGTTCTGGGGGAGGGGAGCGCAGTCAACTGCAAGGTAGCATACATTCACTGCACAGGACGGCCCTATGGAGGGCGGTTGCTTGCCAGCAGTTGATGGGTAACTTCGGTTAGACTGGACAGACTGGGGTTGATCAACATCATCATCACTTGCTTCATCAAAATGGCTCCCACAGTTTTCTTACACTTTGAAACTTAAGTTTCCCCCCCTCTTACTGAATATCAGGTTACAGGGACAAAGTTTATACCGCAGCTTGTGCTAACACACATTCTCCCTGTTACGGTCTGAATGTACTACTCAACACAGATAGGCAAAAAAAAAAAAAAAGTCCGTCACCACCAACAATGAAGAAACATCTACATACTCTTTTTAGGCACAGTGCAATGCCTCTCGATCACGACGCTGGATTGCAAGCCACCTCCTCCCGATACTCATCCATTTGTGGTATCCTTAAAGAGACCTGATCAAGTACTCTTGGCTAGATTTAGATCTGGATGTACCCAACTCGTCTCACTTACCTGTGATGAAGCGATGCATTCAGTACTTCTCCCTTACCGTAGAATAGCCGCTGGTGAGTGGCTTACCGAAACTGACGAAATTTAAAAAAAAATTGTAGCGTGTCACAAGAGGTATGAATATATGAGGTGTATGCATAGTGTAGAACAGAGCAGGCTGTGCCCACGTGAGGTGTATTAATATTAGGAATATCAATGGAGTATGTGGGCGTGACTGAATTACAGCAGTTTATTGTATGGCAGAGGCAGGTGTGGTAGTCTTTGATGATTGTGTGTGTAGTAATAGTAGTAGCAGTAGTAGTAACGGTGTGTGTGTGTGTGTGTGTGTGTGTGTGTGTGTGTGTGTGTGTGTGTGTGTGTGTGTGTGTGTGTGTGGGTGTGGGTGTGTGTTGGTAGTCTTCGGTTACTGTGTGTGTAGTAATAGTAGCACTAGTAGTAACGGTGTGTGTGTGTGTGTGTGTGTGTGTGTGTGTGTGTGTGTGTGTGTGTGTGTGTGTGTGTGTGTGTGTGTGTGTGTGTGTGTGTGTGTGTGTGTGTGTGTGTGTGTGTGTGTGTGTGTGTGTGTGTGTGTGTGTGTGTGTGTGTGTGTGTGTGTGTGTGTGTGTGTGTGTGTGTGTGTGTGTGTGTGTGTGTGTGTGTGTGTGTGTGTGTGTGTGTGTGTGTGTGTGTGTGTGTGTGTGTGTGTGTGTGTGTGTGTGTGTGTGTGTGTGTGTGTGTGTGTGTGTGTGTGTGTGTGTGTGTGTGTGTGTGTGTGTGTGTGTGTGTGTGTGTGTGTGTGTGTGTGTGTGTGTGTGTGTGTGTGTGTGTGTGTGTGTGTGTGTGTGTGTGTGTGTGTGTGTGTGTGTGTGTGTGTGTGTGTGTGTGTGTGTGTGTGTGTGTGTGTGTGTGTGTGTGTGTGTGTGTGTGTGTGTGTGTGTGTGTGTGTGTGTGTGTGTGTGTGTGTGTGTGTGTGTGTGTGTGTGTGTGTGTGTGTGTGTGTGTGTGTGTGTGTGTGTGTGTGTGTGTGTGTGTGTGTGTGTGTGTGTGTGTGTGTGTGTGTGTGTGTGTGTGTGTGTGTGTGTGTGTGTGTGTGTGTGTGTGTGTGTGTGTGTGTGTGTGTGTGTGTGTGTGTGTGTGTGTGTGTGTGTGTGTGTGTGTGTGTGTGTGTGTGTGTGTGTGTGTGTGTGTGTGTGTGTGTGTGTGTGTGTGTGTGTGTGTGTGTGTGTGTGTGTGTGAGTGTGTGTGTGTGTGTGTGTGTGTGTGTGTGTGTGTGTGTGTGTGTGTGTGTGTGTGTGTGTGTGTGTGTGTGTGTGTGTGTGTGTGTGTGTGTGTGTGTGTGTGTGTGTGTGTGTGTGTGTTGTATTAAGCAGCAAATTCGCAACATCCTATCAAAACAGTGCACCTTGGTTTGTTAAATGGGATAGAATAGTATTTCTACAATTATACAGGGAACTGTGGAAAATATGGGGCTATTTTCACATGAAAGTTTCTTCATTTAATATTTACATTACACCCATTAACGCACTGCAGGCCATGATCGACACAACTACTTTAATGTCTATTTAAGTGTTTGATAACTTCTCTGAATCTCCTGCGATCAAAGCGTTTAACATACAAATGCAAACTTCACCCCTGGCAAGTATACTGTATATACCCTCTCCTCAGTAAAACGCAATTAGCCGGATGATCAAGCCACACTGCTCAAGCTCTCCTACCAGTGTTAACATTTCCATATCGTAACTAGCTCGGAGCTTCATGTGCTTCACAGCGTCTCTTACTTTACTGCGTTCCTTGCTTCACTATTTTGCTTCACCTCACCAGTTGAAGCCTCACTTGCTTCATAACTTCACTCATTTAATTTAATCAGTTGTTTCAGTACCTTATTTGTTTCATTGAACCTTTATTCACAGCTTCATTTTCTTCACTCTCACTTGCTTCACAGTCTCAAGTGCTTCATAGCCACACTGTTTTTTTCCCCGCCTACCATGCTTCACTGTGTCTTTTGTTTATTGAATTACGTATTTCACTGCCTTACGTGTGTCACTGCATCCCTTAATTTACTATGATTTGCATCACTCTCTTATCTGTTTCAATGACCTTCTTGCGCCACTGCCTCTCTTGCTTCACCGCATCACTTGCCTCTCAGTCTCACGTGCCCCACTATTTAGTTTCTATCATGTCATTATGCCGTTAAGAACCCTTTAATACAAAATGCTGTTTACAGCCAGAAGGCACCCTACACACTGGTATTTGTAATTTTTCCTACTTTTCCTACACTCCGCGAAGAAGGTGTTACACTGCTTTCACATGAGGGGTTTCTGCCGCAGCGGTTTTACCCGCTCACTTGGATGTGTGAATTTGGTCAGCCCTTCACACGGGTGGCTTTAGCCGCTGCGTCAGTCTACTAGTGTCTCTTCATGATGGAGGACTTGAGGAAGAGAGTTGTATGTGTTTATTTAATGAACAAGGTCAGTAAAAAAAAAAAAATCAGAATTTCTGAATCAATCCCTTAAACAGTGGTCGACTCCTGCAGGGTGCATTTTACACTCTCTCTGATGCCAAGACACAGTTCTGCAATTTGAAGTATCAGTGTTCGTGAAACATAGAGCTACGGGGTTAATAAGTGTGTAATTATATACACTGGTACATTTTCAATATGAAGTTGTGGTAGGAAAATAAATAAATATTTGCGCTATTATGGTGCATGCCAGCTACTGATATGGCAGAGCAGTTGGTTGGGTGTTGTCCGTCCCAGAGATGAAACCTAACTGCCGCATCGGGCAAAACCGCTCGTGAACAGACCCATAACAACGAGTGGGATCCATCATCCAAGCCCACCCGGCTGTTTTATTGCCGCCGCGGTCTAATGGTCTGGGCAGTAGGTGGCGGTTGCGCGGCGACTATTTTGCCGCTCCCGCCACGTGTGAACGGTTCCATTGGTCTCACTATATTTCTAAACCGCTCGGCGAGAACGGCAGCGGCCATCTACCGCCTGGATCGCTATATTGCGCGGCAATAAAACTGCCGGGCAGGCTGGGATGTCACATGTTGTTATGGGTCCGGTCACAAGAGCGGTTTTGCCCGCGGCGGCAATTAGGTTTCAGCTCTGGGAGGGATAACACCCAACCAGCTACTGTACACTGCAGTATCAATAGCTGACATGTACTATAATTGTGCAAATATTTATTTTCTTTCATAACTTCATACCGAAAATGTACTACTGTATATAATTTCAGACTTATTAACCCTGTAGCTTTATGCTTTATGTCCACTGATGACTTTAAATTGCAGAACTGTGTCATGGCATCATCAGCTTTCAGGTCTTCATACAGAGTGTAAGACGCACCCTGCAGGAGTCGACTGCTGTTCAAGGGATGGATCCAGAATTTCCGTTTCTTTTGTGTGTGTGTGTTTGTGTGTGTGTGTGTGTGTGTGTGTGTGTGTGTGACCTTGTTCATTAAATAAACACACACAACTCTTCCTCAAGTCCTCCATCATGAAGAGACACTAGTAGACTGACGCATCGGCTAAAACTGTACGTGTGCAGGGCTGACCAAAATCGTACATCCAAGCGACAGGGTAAAACCGCCGTGGTAGAAACCCCTCGTGTAAAAGCAGCCTTAAATTCGTTTCCGTGCCCTCAAAACACCATTGGATATTATTATTGTTCCTGGAAGACGGAAAATGTTGTGGTATTGTAGCCTATGTGTCGGCTATTGGGTGTGTGAGAATGGGAAGGCGAGGGGGATGTGGTGCAGAGAAAGAGAGAGAGAGAGAGAGATATTCCCCGAGCTAGACCTTGATCGATCATATAGCCCTGCTATGAGACGGGAGAGCTCTACCTCTCCCAGCAGGGCAGCTACCCGGGCTGGGCACAAATTCTCGACCCATCGGTCTTGAGTAAGGCACTCTACTACTGAGCCACACTGTCCCCGGAGAGAGAGAGAGAGAGAGAGAGAGGGGGGGGAGGGGGGAATGACTGACAAGAGTTGGCTAGGGTGGGGAGGGAAGGTAGTGAGTTGGGAGGGGGAACAGAGGAAGTAAATGAGGGTGGGACGATAATTAGTTGGTAGGGAGAACAAAGGGAGGAAATTCAGTATGGTCTGGTAAAAAAGAAAAAGACAAAATGAGATGAAAATATTTTATGAGCGGAGAACGCTATATACAGAGGCTTTGAAGATGTAGTAGATGGGGACGTAAAATTAGACAAGGAATGGACAAGTTCGTTAGGAAAACAATTTTGGGGAGCAAGTATTTCTTCTAGCACAAAATTTTGCTCTAGGGAATTTTATCCAATAACAATATCAGGTGTGAAGCACTGCTCGTCATTAACAGCTTTGTAACAGAGGGTGCATATATCCCCAGTGAACAGGCACAAACTTCACTGTTGAGATGTTGTTATATGTAGATAGTGGGTAATTTGATATACATGTTTTATATTGGTAGGAGGTATGGAAAGTTTTGAAGGTATTTTAATATAGTCCTAATATATAAATTATATATATATATATATATATATATATATATATATATATATATAGAGAGAGAGAGAGAGAGAGAGAGAGAGAGAGAGATAGATAGATAGATAGATAGATAGATAGATAGATATATATATATATATATATATATATATATATATATAGATATATAAAGATATATATATATATATATATGTGTGTGTGTGTGTGTGTGTGTGTGTGTGTGTGTGTTTAGATAGATGGATATAGATAGAATGACGGATAGATTGATACTGATTTATACATGCGGTTTCATTTTCTCGGGATTTATCATTATCTATCTTCTAAAATATGCTTCCAAGAGATCTGGTTTGCCAAGCCAATCTCGTGCCTTCCATGTCCCTGCACAGTTGTTGATTTTATGCACAGGTTTTATTCGCCCCCTGTGTAGAATACAACTCTACAACTTGCACGTGTGGGGAGGCTCCCAACATACAGCTATTCTCAACAAGGTGGAGTCAAGGGCTTTTCGTCTTACTAACTCTCCTCCTCTAACTGGCTCCCTTCAACTGATTTATCTTCTTCGCACCACTGCATCTTTATCTCTCTTCTATCGCTACTTCAATGGTCACTGCTCCTCTGAACTGTCTGCCTGCATCCCTCCACCACTACAGGTAGGCGCGTAGCACCCGTCAACCAACAAACTGTCATCCCTTTTCTGTCCAACTCTTTAATGCAAGAGTTAACCTTTACTCCCAGTCCCTCATGTATGCAACAGGTCAAGTCTGGAACTGTTTCCCTCTATCTGTATTTCCTGCTGCCTGTGATCTACAGTCTTTCAAACGCAGTGCGTCCAGTCATCTAGAAATGAACGGATCTTGAATTCGGCTCTGTTATGTTGTTTATTTCTTTCTTGTAGGGAACGATTTGTAGGCTCCTGGCCTTTGGCTCTTATTCCTTGCACAAAAAAAAAGACAGATAGACAGACAGATAGAGAGATAGATGGACAGATATAAAGATCTATTAAATGCACATAGATGCCATCAAATTACTAGAAATATCAGTCAGGGTTTGTATGTGTGTGTTGTGCGTATGTGTGTTTGCCTTATTGTATGTGTCTGTGTGTGAGACATGATATAGCTCTCTATGATATAGTTCTACAGATCTGAGCAGATCCAGTTTGTCAGGAGGTAGAAATACAAAAGATGTATAGATATAGGACTTAATGGAGTAATAAGCTTTTCAAATTGACAAGAAGAAATTAAAATATAACAATGACAATATTAGTCAAGACAGGGATATCCACAGGGAGGACACACTGTAATTTCTACCGATGTATAAAAGAAAGATTGAAGAATACAAAAGTAACTGTTCTGGGAGATATAATGCAAGGGTTTGGATGAGGAAGTATAAAATGGTGTAGAATGGTAAGGTTTGTTTTAATCAGTTTCTTATGCCCAAGGGGCGACATACCTAGCAACAGGATGATGAGGCCAAGCATTATGTACTGTGCACAGGAACTCGTGTCTCGCAGGGCATGTGGTTTTGTTTCACAAATATACTGGAGTTTACAATTCAGGAGTTAGTATCCAGCAAAGTATTACATACAGAGGAACTCGTTTTTCGCAGGGCATGCTGTTTTGTTAAATAGATGTATTAGAGCTTACAATACAGGAGTTAGCAACCACCAAAGTATGGATATCGCATGAGAATATCTAAATGATTCTCTGTGAGTAGATACTTACATATCAGTCAGGGACTGTCCCTGAGGCAACAGGTCCTGACTGAGAGACATTCAAGGCACCAATGCCGAAGGTTGTTAGCATCAGGACAGTCACATAGTTTACAATAGGAGAACAGAGGCACGTCCCCTACCTCCGAGACTTGCCAAACAGAGTGATATCCCAGCCGAAAGTGGAGCATACACAACACTGCACCTGCGAACCATATGTCAGTGTCAACGATACTTGGGAGGTGATAGAGAGGAGTGGTCGTAGTGCTGGATGGACACTCTCTGAGTCTCGCTCAGCGTTCCCGCGATGGAGCATAGAGAGAGGAGAGGTTGAGTATATCTTCTTTTTGTTGCAGAGAAAGGAAGATATAGTATCATCAGTAAGAGGCAGTCCACAGGCAGTCTTCGCAAGGAGGTCAACAGTGTCATTGGCTGCAATTCCGACATGCTAAGGAATCCACAAGAAAGGAATCCACAAGAACTGTATGGAGTGGAGAGGTATATGAGAGAGAGAGGTGTGAGTTGGGAGCAGTGAAATGGTGTGGGACAGGGCGACATGGAGGCGTTTTGTTTATGGCCACCCCGTACGGGATTAAGGCGTCTGGCAATAGATAGATAGATAGAAATTAACTGATGTAAGATTTGTTGAACTAAGCAATGGCATGTGGGTTTTGGAGATGAGATGGCCTGAAGGGCAGACCGAAAGTCAGAGATAACTACACCAATCAGTCTTCACTGAGAGAGGAGACTAACTGCAAGCAATAGTCCCTGTAGCTCACATTAGGCAGAGCTAGACGAGTTCGATAGTCTGCAGCCAACACACCCTTTCTCCGGTGGGTCCAAATCAGGTGAGTTGAGGGCACATCCAGCACTCCCATCTGCTTATGGAGAACCATTGATGTAAATATGATGGGCAGCAGAAACTGAGGAAGGAACTTTTGCTATGGTCTCCAAAGCAAGTTGTTTCTGCAGGAGGGGTAGGTCTGCCTTGGAGGTATGAGTAAAGCAGACTTCAAGATAAGGAATCCTCCAGGGAGATGGAACATAATCCACTTCTGCCACGAGAACATTAATATCATGTCTCTGTAGGATGGAACAGGCTGTGATAAAGAGGGTGTGGACACCTGGCCGAAGTAGAGGTCGAGGTGCAACAGGGCCAAGTGAACTTCTGATGACACGAGACCAATGAAGGGCAAGATGGGGAGAATGAAGGCATTTGAAGCTGATGTAAGAGACATTGGCGAATATTCTCTCAACAAGGAGGGTAAGATTGAGTTCATTTTGCATCTTCACTATACAAGTGGAAATAGGACAGCCCAGGATGTATCTCATTACTTTGTTCTGAAACATTTCAGTGGATTCTAATGACGTCTTCGGGAAATGACTGATAGCAGGGGAGAGGTAATCGACAACTGACCATATGAATACAGTGTAGATAGTTCTGGCCACTGGGATAGAGATTCCAGCAGCATCATTGGTGAGCCACTTGAGGGGAATTAAGCGTTGTTGCGGTCATTCTAGGAGGCCTCGGATGATGGGATGAACACACTGTCATACAGGCATGGTTTGGGTAATCCACCCAGTGCACCCAGGCAAAGGTACTGCCTACACAGGGGGATGACACTATTTCCTACAGTGAATTCTGGAAGCATTCCTAGGTTGCGGGGAGAGATGATTCTACTTTTCTCTGGGAAGAGGATGAGGCAACAGGTGGAAGATGGCTGGTAAAATTACTGAAGGAAGCACTGAAGATCTTCTGGACAGCTGGAGAAATGCAGATATCATCCGCATAACAGGTAGCAATGGTTTCGGGAATGATGGGAAGAAGAGAGAGTAACTGGTACATAAGGACATAAGCCCGCTGCGTGCCAGTGCCATTTTAAAACAGTATGACATAATTCCGCGGCCAGTACCAGTGCCGTTTTAAAACGGTCTAAAATAAAAACATTCACTGTGACTGCATTTTCAAGATTCATGGGTAAAAATTGACAGGCATGTATGGTAACTGTTCCTCTACCATCCTCAAGGCTGTCAAAGCCATACATTTACTCGCTCCCCCCCCCCCTCATGCTCGCTCTGCCTCACTCTGCCTGTGTGCCTCACCCAGTGCTGAACATAGTGAAGGCATTTTGTAAATATTTTCATTTAAGTGTAAGTTGTAAATATATTCTTGTAAGTGTAAGGACTATATAGTGAAGTCAAGGTGTAAATACCTTCTTGTAAGTGCCAGGATTGTACGTAATGAAGCAAGGTTGTACCTGTCTTCAAGTAAGTGCAAGATAATGCATTCACAGTGAGAAAGACACGCAAATTGTGATAGATGTTGAAGTAATAAGTAATCAGAAAAGTGTACGGTACTGAACATTGCTCTACCTTCCCAGTATAAATACCTGAGTATACCATACATAGAAAACAGCTTTCTCTCAGCTAGGTGGTGAGCGTGAGAGAACGGCAATTCCTGTAAATGAGTATGCAGGACTCAATAAAACTAATTTCCTAGCCTCAGTGAGCATTTAAATGGTGAAATTCGTTGTTTCTACATCAAAATCTATCATTTTAGCCAAAAAAAAAAAGGTCGAAAAATGGCCGGCACTGGGGCAACCCATAGGGCTAAAAATAGCTGGCATGCGGCGGGTTAAAAAGAAACAGGTTTAAAATACCACCTTGCAGAGTGTCAAGTTCAAAGGCCTTGGAGGAGCTACATGTGTCCTTAAAATGGACAAGTGAGATTCTGTTACACAAGTAACACCGTATCCATCTCAAGAGGTTTCCTTGGACACCAAATTCCATCTGTCAGCAACATCAAAGGCACTTTTAAGATCAATGAATGCTACAACACTGGTGTGGCAGAGGAGCGTATAGAGTTCCATCAGACAGTGGTGTGTACTTCATTGTGGCAGAAAACCATATAGTCTGGGTGAGAGTTTGTCCCAGTTGAAACACGAGACGGGTAAGGAGGATGTGTTTGAGCACATTGCTGAGGTAGGAAAAAAAGAAATAGGTCTGAGTTTGTCAGTACCATGTTTCGGAATGGGCACAATCGTTCTAGAAGTCTAGGCATTAGGCTCATATCCCTTATGGAAACAAAGATTGTTGAGCTGTAGCAGGGGGTTGCCAGGGACTTTCAGTAGACGAAGGACAGGGTAAGTGATGCCATCATTCCGGGGAGCTGTTGCCTTACTACTAATGAAAGCACATTGCAATTCGTCCCTGGGTATCAGCACGTCATCATCTGTGTCTGCCTTTAGTACTGCAGCCTTCAGATGGAGAGTGCAGACTTTTGCTGGGAGGTAAGTGCATCTTGAATATGCGTGGGAAGGTTGTGTGCTTGTGATTGTTCAGACCATGCACATACACAGCTGGACTGTGGGGAAGAGCACTGGAGGGCTTTATCTTGACAACTTTATTTATTAGATGCCACATGGACCCAACACTCGTCTGATGGCTGCTACTGTCTGTGAACTTCCACCAGGATTCAGTTCGGATGCATTGCTGAAGGGCAAATTAATCATTGCTTGACATCTGGTACTGGTGCAGATGATCAGGTGTTGGTTGCCTCTGGAAAGAAAGACCATCTTCCACCATCTTCCTTTATGCTTGGAGGATGAGTTGATCAAGTGTCTAAGTATGAGCTTCAGGATGACATTTAATTTAAGATCCTGTAACATAGCAACCACAGAATTCATGTTTGGAGTTTACCAGGGAGAAACATTGGTTGCCAGGTGACTGTAAATCAAATGTGCAGACGAGGTTGGAAATGTATGAGATGTATGTAGGGCAGTACTTGGTAGGAATGGTAATGCAGGTGCGAATGTGAGGAGGGGAAGGTTCAGCAGGGAGGAAAGAGTGAAGGCTGAGGGCAACGTGGTCCAAGAAGAGGGTAGGGATGGCACAGCACCTGACATGGGATGACACTGGACTGGAAGTTATGATGTGATCAAGAGTGCCTCCACGAGTGTGCGTGGCACCACCAGTGTCCCAGCAAATGAGTTGGTAGCAACGGGTGTATCCAAGGAGAGGAAGCCCACTGCGACTTGGAGTAGGAGAAAGGTCACCCAGTGCAGGATGTTGGGCATTACCGTCGCTCATGTAGATCATGTCACAAAGTGCTGGTGTAGAGAGGGCAGGGAAATTAATCCTTCCAGGTGCTGAATAGACGTTACATAAGCGGATCCTACCATAGCCCACACTGGCCTCATAATGCTGAAAGGTCTTATCATCCTCTACAGAGCAGCAGAGAAGTTGATATGGTATGGAGGAAAGTAAGGAGACCATTCCTGGCAAGGAGAACATAGGAAATGTAGCTAGTAAATGAGGGAGCCTCCTCCCCAAGTACAGGATGACCAACGAATGCTTTCTGAATGAATATAACATGTGAGTGATGGCAAAATAATTAGCTCTTGAGTGCAGCAAGTTTCGATTGACTTCTGACTCCATAGGCATTCCAAGAGGCAACATAAAGTGGAATTTGGTTAGTGAATTTTATGTTTAGGTTTCCAGGAGTCAGGCAGGGATGAAGAGGTAGCATGAGCACTGCTTTGTGGTGTAGTATTTGTGGGGTACTTTGTTGAGAGATCACTGATCCTCTCTACGTGAGAGGAAATAGCATCCTGCTTCTTTAAATGTTGTGACAGTAGTGATGATAACCTGATGACACTCAACAAGAGAAACAAATGTGCTTTTGGGGCTGGTGTGCTGACTGACCAAGACATCAGTGCGTGCCTCAATGGCAATGAAGTGTGCAGTAAGTGCTGTGCACCGAGACATCTGAGAGGCAACAGATTCACCGAGGGTACGTATTTGTGCAGAATCGGGAGTGGAAAAAAAGGCAGGCGAGGTGGCAGAGTCTGGTGGTAGTGGCAGTGGTGGTGGTGGTGGTGGTGATTGTTCATGTGGTAACACGGCTCTAGGAGTAATGACAGGGCCTGAGCGTTTGGTACAATCATTCCACACATTGACCCCTGGCTAATAACAATGAGGACATCTCCACTGCAAGGTGTCAGGAACAGGTAAGGGTACTGGTTCCGACGTAGAAGTGGTAGCAGCAGTAGTAGGTAGTGAAGGGGTGTGATATGGGTGAGTCCGGGAGGCTTGGTTGGCAGCACACCAAGCACACTTCTCCGAGACAGAGCAGCAGTGTGATATATGTCCGATTCCTCACCATTTGAGGCACCACAGCTGTTTGTCCTTCATTCTACATAGCTTGCAGGATGGGAGACAGAGGAGGAAACTGAAATTGACAACTGGTGGAGGAGGGTCTGGGAGATTCCAGGTGACAAGTCAGTTGATGGACATCCCATTTTGATGAAAACAATGAGCGGTGTAGATGCTAGGGAGTTCATTGGCCAAGGAAGGGTCAACGCTGACAGGGTAGTGGATGATGAGGTAGGTAGGAAACTTGAAGAGCTTGTCAACTGAGTCCCGAACATCCAGGAACGAAGACAGGAACTCACCAGTCGTGACCCTGCCCATGATGTCCATACGTTGTCTTGGGATGTAGATGAAGCGGGAGGTGACAGCAGATATCTTGACCTCAGCTACCTCTCGATCGAGACGGAATTTCTTGGTGGCCTCAGCCAACTAAGTTTCGTATCAATAGCCGGGTACTCTTTGCAGAGGAGTTTGATGTACCCAACCCAGGGAGCAAATGCTGGAGGAACTGGTACAGGCTGGGAAAGTGTCTTCTGAGGGTTGAGGCGAGGGAGTAAGTGATCAGGGACCTTGCACTGAGAAAAAGTCTCATTGCACCAGGATGTTTTTTGCAGCAGGAGATGATGGTTCACTGTTGACATCCAGAGTGTGTTCCACTGCATTCGTTGGAGGTGGAGCCCTGGGTGACATGATGGGGGACTACAGGTTGAGGCAGCCTAGGAGTCACCACGACTCAGTAGCAGTGGAGCCCTGGTGTCTATGAAAGTTGAATGGGGACCAAGCTTCCTCAGACAAGGCGTCGTCGTTAATGAGTCCTAGGTTTGCCTCAAGATCAGAGAGGGTGAAAGGTCCAGAGAATTCGATATTGCCCAAACATGATAGAGTTCAGAGCTTTTGCAAAACCTTTACCAGTGGAGTGGAGTTGGTGCGTGTGCTCGGGCAGAGTGGCTTTTCCATGACGACGCTACACGTCACACTCCTCACACTGTGCTTGCGCAGACACAAGAAATTCCAAGTGGAGGGAACTGGCTAGGTTGATGGTTTTTAATATAAAAAATACTGACAATGTCCAAAAACCCTTAAATTCCCAGGTGACACTACATTAAAGATAAGGTTTATTATAGCTATCTGCCAAGGCTGGAGGGTGGCAGCTTCTTAGATCCTTCAGAATTTCTTTAAAATCAGGAGAGCTTTCTCACGGGTTTGTTGAATTGCTGCAAGTGCCCTTTGTTGGTGCGGTGGGGTGTGACACACCCCAAGTGATGTTTTCTTACGATTATCTTACGTCTGGCGGCAGTGATACTGCCACTACCCTATGTAATTTTCTGGGAATGTCCACTGAGCTGATTCATTAGCCCATATATTTTGCTGCTAGCCACAGAGGGGAGTATTCTTACAAAAATTTCATCAGGGGGTGCAGCACACCCCACTGCATCATACTTAGATGTAGTTTTTCTCATGCTTATTTTGTAATATTACTAATTTTGCCTATCCTACAGCTCAGTTATAGCATACACAGTATAATGGATATTTGTGTTTTACATATATATATATATATATATATATATATATATATATATATATATATATATATATATATATATATATATATACAGTATATATATATATATATATATAATATATATATATATATATATCCATCCATCATCCAATCCTACATTGCCCCATGAGGAGCGCAGGAGCCTGGGGCTAGGCAGTTGGTCCGGACATTTAAGATGAGAGTGATCAGCCTCACTCATCCCTGAGTGGCATTACATGAGCAATCAACCCCAACCACCCCTTGGATATAACCCTTCACCGGCTCAATCCGATTGGAGTGCAATAATTACCCACTAAACCACCAGGAGCCAAAATTTAGTTATATGGTTACCACCCAGCATAGTAAATGGTTTCCTGGTGCACAGGAAACCATTTGACTTGTCACTCAGTGTAGAGTCACCCACAGGCTGAAGGAAGTGGAAAGAATGAAGGAAAGAAAGACAGAAGAGGGAGAGTAAAGTCACTCGTAGGCAGAGGGACAAGGAAAGAACGAAGGAAAGAAAGATAGAAGAGAGTGGAAGAAAAGAAGGATGGAGAGGAAAGGGCAGACACCCGAGAGCAGCACTACATCGAGTGAGTGGATGGTGAGCGCCCCCACCTACCACAAATATATATATATATATATATATATATATAGCCCGACCCCCTAATCCCGCAGACAAAACGCCTCCAAGTCGCTCTGTCACCCACCATTTGACTACCCTCCCCCCAACTCACTCCCCCCTCCCTCATATACCTCTCAACTCCATTCCTCCATCTCATCCTCGGTCTACCCCTCCCTCTCCCTCTCTCCACCTCACCTACATACACCCTCTTAGTCAGTCGTTCATTCTCCATTCACTCCACATGCCCAAACCACCTCAGTGTATTTCTCCTAATCTTCTCAACCATATCCACATCCACCCCACAACGTTCCTTCACTTCTTCATTCGTCAACCTGTCCCTCCATGTCACTCCACATGCTCCTCTCAAGTAACTCATTTCCACTGCTCTCACTCTTGACTTGTTCCCCTCTTGCAATGTCCACGCCTCGCTTCCATACGTCAGGGTAGGGATCACAATACTATCATGCAGTGACTTCTTACCTTCCATACTCACCTCCCTAATTCTCATCACTGCTTTCAGTGAACCAACAACCTTCCTTCTCTGCTGTACCCTTTCATGCACTTCATCCCCCAAAGTTCCATCCTTACTCATCACACTACCCAAGTACTTGAATGCACTCACATTCTCCATATCCTCACCATCTAACCTCACTGTACATTCTGTGACTTCATTCCTCTCAAACACCATAACTTTACTTTTGTTTACATTAACTTTCAGCTTCCTCCTCCTACACTGTCCCAAATTCATTCACCAAACCTTGCAACTCCCATTCATCTTCACTCAACAATACTGTATCATCAGCAAACAGCAACACCGGAATCTTCCAAATCTCACCCTCATTCATTAGAGTCACCCCCACATCCACTGCCCTACCTTGCACCTCCTTTACAACCCCATCCATGTATATATTAAACAGCCATGGAGACATCACACAACCCTGTTTCAGTCCTACAATGAGATCAAAGAACTCACTCAGCTCACCATCCACTCGCACCGTAGCCCTAGCTACTTCGTACATACTCTTCACAGCACTCAACAATTTCCCCTCCACTCCATATATTCTTAATACCTTCCACATACCTTGCCTATCTATTCTGTCATAAGCTTTCTCCAAGTCCATGAAGGCAGCATACACTTTCTTTCCCTTCTCTAGATACTTCTCCACTAAACATCTTAGAACAAATATCTGATCTACACACCCTTTTCCCTTCCTAAATCCCCCTTGTTCTTCTCCAACTAGCTCCTCTGTCATATGCCTAACCCTATCAATGAGTATTCTACCATATATTTTACCAGTTACACTAAGAAGGCAAATACCCTTATGGTTACCACATACTTCTCTCTCCCCTTTTCCTTTGTATAAAGGAACAATTATACCTGATTTCCAGTCCTCTGGAACCCTTCCCTCTTCCCAATCCAATCTACACAACTTCCATATCCACTCTACAACAATCTCACCCCCATACCTCAGCATTTCACCACACACTCCGTCAATTCCTAGGGCCTTTCCCAACTTGATCTTCTTCATTGCTTCCACTACTTCTGCCCTACTGATCTCTTCCTCCCTCCTCTTATCTCTTCTTCTCCCAGCCATTCCCCAACCACTTATACTCACACTGCTCTCACTTTCTACATTCAACAAATCCTCAAAGTGCTCCTTCCATCTCTTCAATTTCTCTCTCTTCTTCACCAACAATCTATTATCCATATCTTTCACTCCCCTACTATTTCCCCTCTCACACCGCCTTACTTTCTTTACCTCCTTCCAAAACAATTTCTTACTCTCCCTCCATTTCACACTCAGATTCCTCCCAAACTCTTCATCCACTTTCTTCTTACTCTCCTTCACCAGTCTCTTCACCTCCCTTCTCCTGCTTACATATACCTCTCTCTTCTCTCTCTCATCTTCTCCCCTACCTCTGCTCGCTAACCATTCACTATATACCTTCTTCTTTTGTTCCACAGCTCGTTTCACCTCATCATTCCACCATGCTGTCCCTTGCACACCCTTGCATCTCCTCATTCCATAAACCACCTCACACGCAGCGCCTTATCTCTTCCGTGAATATCTTACATACGTCTTCCACCCCTTCCATCTGCTCTAGCTCATACCTTCCCAATCTTTCTTACACTATGCTCATACTATGCCATTTTCTCACTCTCTTGCAATTTCTCCACTCTTCTCACAGGAGCTGTTTCCTCCTGTCTTCCCCTTCGTCTCCTCAACCATTTTCTTTGCAGCTTTACCTTGGCCATCACTAAGTGATGGTCAGAGACTCCATTCCCCCACCCTCTCCACACTCTTGCATCCAACTCTTGTCTTCTCATTTGCTCATCCACACACACATAGTCTATCATTGCCTTTCGTTCAATAAGTCACCATCCATCCTCCTCATTACTCTCCATGTATACCGGTGGATCATCTTATGGTGAAAGTGGTGCTGGCTATTGCCAACCCCTTACCAGCACAGATGTCCACCAAACCACTAGCATTCCCATCTACTTCAGCTGGCACACCCCACTGACCAACCACTCCATCCACTCGTACATTCCCAACTTTCCCATTCATGTCTCCAATCAAAAACACTCTCTCGCTCCTCTCAAATTTGTCCATACATGCTTCTGCTCTCGCCCAAAACTCATCTTTCACTCTTGCCACTCGGTCCTCTGTCGGAGCATACACACACACAATCGCCCACGCTTGTATACCTACTTTCATCCTCACCCGTACAATTCTTGCACCCACTGTTCCATACTTTCTTATATTCTCCTTCCACTTCTTGCTTATCATCAAACACACTTCCTCTCTTGCCCTCTCATTCTCATTAACTCCCGCACATATACCTAAACCATAATTCCATTCTCTCACCCTTTCACCTTCCCATTTATTTTCAGTCAATCCACATATATATCCACTCTTGCATCCTCAAGCACCTGAACAATCTCTCTCTCTTTCACTTCATCATTCACTCCTCTCACATTTCATGTTCCCACCCTCAGAATGTCCTTTGTCCGTTCCTTAGTTGTCAACGTATGGTCCGTCCGGGTCCGAGGCGCTTTATTCGCTTGTTTAGTTAGTTCTTTTTACGGGGTGGGGCACTAACCCACCACCAATCCTTTTAGTCGCCTCGTACGACAAGCAGGGATACTGGCGGAGTATTCTTGAAACCCACCTACCCCCAGGGGTATATATATATATGACTAGGCTTTTTTTTTTTTCTTTTTACTTTCAGAATCACAGTGGACTATGAGAGGCAAATGGATATGTTACGAGAAATAATTGAAGCAGAGAAAAAAAAAAGACAGGAACATGATCCTGTGTTAATTACCTTAATGAAAATAAGCTAATTCCTGAAAAAATTACCTATAGATATGTTGTATGTGAAGTGACTGAAAAATGTTATTTTTGGAATAAATACATGAAAAATATTTTTTGCTGTATTGTTTCTTTGTCATAGAAATGCATTAAATTGTCTATTAAAAGGTACAGTGTACAGAAACACATGTAAAAATATTAAAAAAATAATAAGAAATAAAATAAGTGCCTGGGGTGTATAACACCTCACAGCACTAACAGCGTTTTAAAGTCCCACCGCACCAACGGAGGGTTAAGTGACGCTGGTAGGGTCTGGAATAGATGAAAGGTTCAAAATGGAGTCAATGCCATCTAACAATTGGCTTTACTATGACGTCGACAACGGGAGAGGGGAATGTATATGTGAAAACGAGGGGAAGTGAGGTGAAGGTAGAGGGCAAACGAATGAAAGTGGGCAGTGCCAAGGAAGTGAGGTGAAGAGAGCAAGGGGTGGAATGGTTGTGAGATGAACTCAGTAGGGAAAGGAAAGGTGGGGTTGGAAAGCGAAATGAAAGAAGGAAAAGAGAGAGAGAGAGAGAGAGAGAGAGAGAGAGAAAGTGGAGATATGAAGACAGGGTGAGGCTGAGTTGCAGATACGGCAAGATGTTGACGTAATATAGAAAAGGAACCGAGATGTTACAGTAAGTGTGGTTGGTGGGCAGGAGTCAAGTGAAGTGAGAGAGAGAACGGGTAGATATGAAGTGATGCAGTGAGAGAAGGATGGATTTGTTGTTCAGGCTGAGGTGGGAGGGTGGGTTAATGGTGATCGTGGTGTATGTAGTGGTGTGGTGAGGTTCTCAATGACCCCAGGAAATTAAAGGTGACTCGTGGACGGTCCCCATTGACAGACGCAACACCTCCACTACGAGGCAAAGAGAGATAGTGGAGAGAAAATATATGGCACGAAACCGAGCAGGAATGAAATAAGAAGAGTGGTTCTTATGCCCATCGACTACGTGAGCCATTAAGGTAATTATACAAAAATTATATTTTCTTCCTCTAAAAACGCTTTTCAGTAATCGACTTACATATTAGTTCTATATTACAATGCTAAGTGATAAAGAACGATTGAAAGCAGACTTTGTCAATGGTCCTACAAGCCCGATAATCAATCTTGGGTTCTCCCAGCTGGCGCTGCAGCTGTTGACTATGCCACGCCTGGAAGGACTGGGGTGGAGTTGGTGAAGCAGAGATAAGAAGACAAAGGAAAAAGCTCAAGTTGCGGTGTACTAAATATAATGATATCATCATACCCCTTCAGAACGAGAGGTCTTTCGAAACAAGTATTGGGAATGTACCGTACATCACCTCAGTGAATTTACGTCAGCAAAGACTCGTAGGACATCCCACAGCTGACAAGAAATTACATAAAATATCTGGTATAAACATAAATAAAGTAATTGTCCAGTCGTAGGCGAAATGCTTTAGTTAAGATAGTTTTTTACCCACTTGGTGATATGTTTTTTCTCGGATGAACCAAACAATATTGTGTAGTAGTGAACCTACCACCAAGAATAATATTAATTACTGTTTTCGTGGAGATCCTAACGGTGAGGTGATTTATTATTTCACTGACTTCGTCTACACGATTTAATTCAGCATAGGATTAACCTCACCTTATGAAAGCATTACAAACCTTCTCCGCTCACTCCTTTTGTGCCGTGACTTTCATTGCATTGCATTCTGCCTATCGATAGGCGATAAAAGAGCTACTTAACTTAGTTTAACTGTTTATGCAAATATTAGTCTTCTACGACCAAATGATATCTCAGTATCAGGTTGTTGTTATCCTTGCCCTGTGGACATGAAGAGAGGGGTGCTGAGGTAAGCAACAGATACTGCAACTTGTTCTGATGATTGCTTTAATAATGTGCTACACGCAAGTTCACAAGTAGGAAAAATATATTAATCAGTTTAGATGATGAAAAAAATAGGAATGTGACCCAGTGACTTTCTGCCCGACGAGCATCGGGCACAAAGAAAAACGTGCTTTGATGACTGGAGCAGAGGCAGATTATGACTACCAAATATAAATCAGTCCTTCATGGTGACACACACACACACACACACACACACACACACACACACACACACACACACACACACACACACACACACACACACACACACACAGACTTGTTCAGGCAAATCTATTTTTACTCTGCGTCCTCGCGCTCCCCTTCAACATTACTCAAGCCCAATACCAGGTGGGCTCGCACACCAAATTTAGATCCAGTGATCTAATTCGTACATGAATATTATCTAAATCCTACTTCAATCTTGGAAAAAACTTGTCAAAGTTTTATGTAAGTGTTTTCTACATTATACCTCGGTCTTTTCTAAATCTCTCCAACATGTATAAATCTTGCCAAAAACTTTCCAACATCTAGGAAACAACAGCCTTCTGCAACTAAACTTATATTACAACACCGTCATTCCTCAGTTGCATGGCTACATTTACCTTGTCTAAATCTTGCCTCAAAACACTCTGCATTTTTTATATCTTAGGTAACATCACTGGACCTTCTTAAAATCTGTATAACAACACCTTTCCATGCACAAATCCTAAGGAAAAAAGTTTATCTGGACTGTCTTGTGTATTATATCTTGTCTAAATCCTGGTCGTCGTTATCTTGCCAAGCTCAGATCCTGAACATCACCACAGTATCCTAATTACAGTCTGCACATCACTACCCTGTCATGCCTGTATCTTGCATATCACCACCCTATTCATGCTTGTGTCTTGCGTGTCACCACCCAGTCATGCATAAATCATACATGTTACCATAATATATCTCCTTAATCTTGCATGACGACATCATATCATGCTCAGTCCTGTACAGTGACACTGTCATGTCGTACTGTAATATTATTAACCATGAGCGCGAAAAAATATTGATCACCCATTTATTTCTGATAATGTCCGAAGCAAGTGGTGAAGAAAGACTGTGGTTTGTTTATCTACATTTACAGGTATAGTCAACAACAAAAGCTCAGCACAGCACACATAGTTTGAACCTGAAGCATCCGAGGTTCGAGGACTGAAGCAGTTGATGGTAGTTCACTGGCCAGCCAGTAGATGTCGTAATGAGAGCATTATGGGGGTAGGGATAAGGGAAGGTGAGGGTCGGTGAAGTGATGAAAAAGGTCCTGAGTGTTGGTGACGGATGCTACCAGGATTAAAAGAATATATGTGATCTCATGGCAACAAAACGACAATGGATTACTGGTTTTGTGAATCACAAGCACACACACACACACACACACACACACACACACACACACACACACACACACACACACACAGTCCTCAAGAACTGTGCTCTTGTGCATACACCCTGCCTAGGTAAACTCTTTCGACTTTGTCTCTCAACTTGTTCCTTTCCTTCTTGCTGGTAGTTTGCTCTAACTTAGCCAGTCCCAAAGAAGAGTGGTCACTCCCAATCCTCTAACTATCGTCCAATTGCTTCAACATCCCGTATCTCAAAAGTTTTCGAATCTATTCTTAACAGAACATTTTCAAAGCAACTTTCCTATCACAACCTTCTTTCTCATCGTCAGTATGGTTTCTGTCAAGGACGCAACACTGGTGATCTTCTCACCTACCTTTCAGATTCCTGGTCATCCTCCTTACGGGACTTTGGCGAAAGCTTTGCCATTGCACTTGACATCTCAAAGGCTGTTTATCGAGTCTGGCACAAATCTTCTATTTCCAAACAGCCTTACGGTTTCTATCCTTCTATCTGTGCCTTCGTCTATAGCTTCGTTTCTGACCGTTCTTTAGCTGCTGTTGTAGACAGCCACCGTTCTTCTCCTAGATCTACCAACAGTGGTGTTCCTCAGGGCTCTGTCCTACCACTAACTCTCTTCCTGTTATTCATCAATGACCTTCTAAACTGTACATCTAACCCTAACAACTCATACGCTGATGATTCTACCCTTCACCTTTCCATTCGGTTCCCACAACGTCCATCTCAGCAGTTACTTCACCAGACAAGGGATGAGGGTATGGCACATCTAATGTCTGACTTGGCTCGTATCTCTGAATGGGGTAAATGTGCTCTTGTTGTTTTTAATGCATCAAAGACTCAGTTCTTACGCCTATCAACCCGACAAAATCTTCCACAGGAGTACCCACTAATGTTTAATAATATCCAGCTCAATCCTGTATCTTATTTAATCATACCTGGAGTTGCATTTTCTCGGGACTTATCTTGGAAAGATCATATTGCATCTCTTGTAAAATCTGGTTCCAAGAGATTAGGTGTGCTAAGCCGATTCCTTGCCTCTTTACCCCTGCACAGTTGTTGACTTAATACACTGATTTCATTCGCCACTGTTTAGAGTACAACTCTCCCATATGGGGAGGCTCCCCACACATAGTTCTTAATAGGGTGGAATCAAAGGCTTTTTGTCTCATTAACTCCCCTCCTCTTACTTGCTCCCTTCAACCTCTGTCTCTTCGCCGCACTGACGCATCTTTATCTCTTTTCTATCGCTACTTCAATGGTCACTGCTCCTTTGAACTGTCTGCTTCCATTCCCCCACCTTTACGACCGGCACATAGCACCCGTTCATCAACACTCTTTCATCCCTTTTCTGTCCAACTCTCTACTGCAAGAGTTAACCGTTACTCCCAGTCCTTCATTTATGCAACAGGTCAGCTCTGGAACTGTCTCCCTCTGTATGTATTTCCTACTTCCTATGATCTCCAGTTTTTCAAACGCAGTGTGTCCAGGCATCTCGAAATGAACGGATCTTGAATTTGGTTCTCTTTTTTACTGTTTGTTTTTTTCTTGGAAGGAACTGTTTGCGGGCTCCTGGCCTTTGGTTCCTTCTTCCTTGCATTAAAAAAAAAAAAAACTGATTGTCTGTCAACCATATCAGCCGAAGTGCCCACCATAAAATGACTAAAATAATCTCGTGTTAGCTAGATTACATAAATCGGTTTGCCAGGTTACAGACTACTATCAGGGACTTCAGCAACATTTGCCCAGCTCATATCATTATGCTTAGAGGGTTATCGGAAATAAACTTGGTTTACACTTGCTATTGGTACGTGCTTGGGGAACCGGATCTTCAGCAGGAAAAGTAAACACTATGTCATGACGAACTTAATGGATTTTATTATCAGACGTTTCGACAAGTCCTTAATGTAAGGAAATGTCGAAACGTTTGGTAATAAATCCATTATGTTCGTCACTACATTGTGTTTACTGTTCCTGCTAAACATGGTTTAATTTCATTGGCATTATTATTGTCATCACTGTAGGCCGCTGCTGCCGGTCAAGTCTAACGCTAGCAAGAGCTTAATAAAAAAAAAAGAAAAAAAAAAGTGAAGTTTATATGAGCCTAGAGCTAATAAACATGGGTTAATATTCCTGCACTGAATCCTAAATGTTTTCAAAAGTATGTGTAATGTAGGGTATATATTGGTTTGGGAAAATTTGCATAAATTGCCACTTTCAATTCATGCACTGTTGTTTCGGTAACATAAAAGTAGCACTCGTTGTGTCAAATGGGGATATGATTATCCTGTTCATTCATTATCGTCATTCTTAAAATACAATATTAAAGTTACCAGTATGTGGAGATTTCATGACATAAATCACCTTTCGTATTACTTCCTCGCCCCACTCCCTCCCTTCCTCCCTCCCCTCTCCCATAACTCTGTTACATCTATTAGCTAAGGAATGTACTGTTGTCAACTACTTCAGTCCTCAGACCTAGATACTCCAGGG